>NC_055975.1:28270415-28272915 GCF_018492685.1 Alosa sapidissima | reverse complement strand
ACTCTTTTCATTGAGCAGAAATATGGCCTGGGAGGCAGCACGCGGGTGTGAGACAGGTACAGGTGGGGAGTGGGGGGAGGGGGGGGGGGGGGGGGGGTCAGATCAGCGAGGAGCCGGCTTCTTTGGCACGGTGACGCAGCAAGGAACCATGGGTGATTTACTAAGTGTAAATGAGGCGAAGGCATCTGGAAGCAGCTGTTTTTTTTCTGTACGGCCTGTTGGACATGCTAGCGGAGGCCAAAAGTGGACAGAGAGAGAGCTCAGAGCTCTCCTCACATCAGCACACACACACACACACACACACACACACACATCAGCACATCTGCCGCCCAGTCCCCCCTCCTCCCTCACATGCTGGCCAAGAGCCCCTGCCGGACCGACTCAGCTCAACACAGGAGCGATAATAACACACTTATGGACATTCATGCTGCATTCTCCCCCCAGCACCACAGTGGCATAGTACTCTCTCTCTCTCTCACACACACACACACACTCTCAAATACACATGTACATACACACACACAAACAATCTCTCAAACACACACACACACACAAACACAGACGTGTAAATAGTCCGCACATGGACTACAGAGGAATACACATGTATAATGTATAGGTTTCACATGTACACAAAAACATATTCATACTCACACAGAGATTAAAAAAAAAACACACACACGTGGCATGCAGATACACAGATGGAAAGCAATCACCGTGATGCCACGCCCCCACATGCCAGTCACTAATTCCTGCTGTAACAGGCTAAAACATAAAAAAACCTTTCCCTGAAAATGAAATTGAGCCTACTTTAAAGGCTGTCAGCCAAACAGTTATCACGTATTAGTCTACCATCTTGTAAAATAAAAGACGTATTAGTCTACCCTCTTATTCAAATAATTCCTGACTGTGACGTGAATGTGTAGCCTAATTGTCTTTTTGTAGCCTACATGTCTCGCAGGCCTATAGCCTACATTGGACGTAATAGGTAGCCTAATGTTTTAGCAGAAAATATAGATTTATTATTGTTAGGCTACGACTAGGACATTCTAGCGCTCAAATATTTTTGCAAGGCTACAGCGAGTGTCAAATGCGTCCTTCTCTGTGTTAAAATAAACCATTTCTTTCGTTAATTATAGTATCAGAAGGTAGCCTATTCGTCTTTCACTGTAAGGCTTGTATTTCATGCATTTAGCCAAAGTCCCAGACAGCAGCGGAGTAGTAATCGGGATTCGTTATTTGTAAAAGTGTTTTTACTTCGCCCTCCTATATAGCCTGGACTGCGCGATCGCAGCCCTTTACTTTCACTTCCCGCTGCCCTCATAGTCAGCATAGACGGTAGCCTGATAACGTGGGATGCTGCATAGTACTAAGATTTTAAATGAGTGACCACGATAGTAGTCTTAAGTAGCTTTTTTGCTGGGCCCAGCGAAGGCTGGCAATGTGTAATATTCCGCTGGTTGGTGCACACGCAAGTGTTCAGATTGATTGTCTATCCGTCTTTCACAACAATTTTCTTGGAGCAGACACAACTTCGGTAGCCTGGTCAGTATGTCTCTCTTAGCTGTCCACTTTCATCAGGCCATATAGCCTATATAATATATTTTTTATTTTTATATGTAGAACATTATAAATGTATTTCTGTACAGACATACCTATAGGCTAATTAATTAGTGTTTACCACACTACCCCCCCCCCCCCACGATATCATCGTCCATCACAATGTTTTACTGTACACATCGTCAAATGCCAATTTAGGCGACATCACCCAACCCTAACACACACACACATACACACTGTACAGTGAGTTCACGCTGAGTTTTAAACTTGTGTTTGCTGCTTTACATATTCACCCACAGATGCCACACACATCCACACACAGACTATTAAGTCTTCTTGTATCTTATTTTATATGAAGTTCATTTGGCTTTCCAGTAAAGTGAACTGCATGTATTACTCTGGAGGCTCCTCATGTGGGTGTGATGCCAAATCAAACAGAACCCCACACACACATACACACACACACACACACACACACACACACACACACACACACACACACACACACACACACTTTATTTAAAGCACTGATGTATACGGCAGAGCCAGATGAAGGTTTGCACTTTATTGGAATAGCTTAATTCTGCCTGAGATTTATGGTGGCTCTCGCGCCGCCATCAGTGGCTCTTCAAGGAGCTCACGCTGGGTCAGGTGTCCCTGGTTCACATCTGGGGCCTGTAAGTCATCGTACCCCACACACACACCACACACACACACACACACACACACACACACACACGCCTCTCGCCCTCTCCAGAACTCATTGAAAACAATATACGGGGTGGAGAAAAAAAACCTGCCTCCCTCCTCCGAATCATGTGCAGATGATCTGTTGTCATCATTTATTTCCCACAATGGCTCTGATAATCATTTCTGACAAAGGGGCCGTGGAGCCATAAGGAGCGACATTAATATCTTTGTCTGCGCTAAGACGTTCTGCAGT
>NC_055975.1:28265415-28267915 GCF_018492685.1 Alosa sapidissima | reverse complement strand
AATTGTTTCTGGAAGGACAAAATCAAATAATAACAAAACAAAACGAAAAATTGTCATAAAGGTTGCATCAGTACTTTCTATTATAATAGCAGTAATTAGAATGACTAGAAGCAGATGTAGAGGTAGGAGTAGCATCAGCTGCTGTCCTGTAGCATTTGTTTTGGTAGTAGAGCTGCTAGTTGCAGTAGTAGCAGTAGTTGTAATAGTGGTAGCAGTTGTACTATGTAGCATGGGAGTGCATTAAGCACATTATTTGAGAGCAGAATCATCTGTGCACCCGCACTGTGGCTGTCATCACCTGTCCGGTCCTTTTCACAGGTTCTCTGTGGTGTGGTAATACACACGACTCGTCTGAGTTCTGGAGGTGTGAGCGTCTTGCGGAGGATAAAAAGAGCAAGCGAAGCAGGGAACTGAGCACTGGAAGCTGAGTCGCTACTCCGAGCGGAGCAGAGCATCAAATAAGTGGCATGAGGTACTGAGACAACGTCTTACTGATAATACAAGTTATGTGTGAGCTATGCTCATTTTCAGGGTATAGTATGTGTGTGTGTGTGTGTGTGTGTGTGTGTGTGAGAGAGAGTGTTTGAATGTTTGAATGTGTGTGTGTGTGGGTGTGCGTGTGCGTGAGTGTGTATGGGTGAGTGTGTACTTCTATGTGTGTGTGTGTGTGTGTGTGTGTGTGTGTGTGTGTGTGTGTGTGTGTGTTCTTGCCTATGTGTACTAAGTGAGTCTGTCTGTGTGTGCTTATCTGTCAGTGTGTGAATATGACTGAAAATATGTGTGAACAGCCACTTCTCCTCTCCTCTCCTCTCCGGTCTCATAACACACACACACACACACATGCACACACACACACACACGCACATACTGTACACACACACACACACACACACACACACACACACACACACATGCACATACACACTCACACACACACACACACACACACACACACACACACACATGCACACACACACACACACACACACACACACACAGGAGCTCTACCTCTCCCATCCACTGGCCCTGGGTGTGTGAAAGCTGCTATTTAACAAGCACCTGTAAAAAGTAATCAGCCATACAAAATGCACCCAATAATAGTGGCCGTCGTCGTGCCCGGCTCGCCCGCCTCTGCCCAGAACAAGGGGGAACCGCTAATGGACTAATTGTCCAGTCGCTCTGTTCCTCTCTGGCTTCCTCTCGATGGCTCTACAAACACGGCTATTTTAGGACAAAGTGGAATTCCATGTGCTGGGGTGTTTGTTTTTAACAGACATGGGGGGCGGGGGGTAACAAAATCAAATCAAATGTTCTGGAACAGACAGAGCGACACATTATGTCGTCAGAATTAAGAAGCTGAAGACAAGAGGCAAGAGCGATAAAGATTTAGTAGCACATTACACTGTTAGTAAAGATACTGTAGGTCTACCTTCAAGGCTTGATTAGCTTTTCTATTTCATCCCTGCACAGTATCATTAACCCAATATATCATGCAGTTGCAACTGCACTAATATCTGATATTTATCTAAATATCCATATGAATGTGTCCATCTCTTCCCTGCCATCGTCCCTCATAGTAAAAATGGATGAGATGAAGACACACACACACACAGAGACACAGAGACAAGCCAAGGCCTGTATAATGTTTCTAAAGAGCACACTGCCCGTGCTGTAGTCCCAGGCTTCTTTACTGCACAACACACGCTCACTCTCTCTGGAGAGAGTTTACAATACGAGTCCTTGACCATTTTGCCTGACAGTTAAAAAAAAAATAGAAAGAAAAAATGTTTCAACAATAAACAAGATTATAAGAGGAACACACTGCTTCCCTTCTGTGTAATTCAAAAGCATAAACTGTGTGTGTGTGTGTGTGTGTGTGTGTGTGTATGTATCTGTGTGTGGTGTGTGTGTGTGTGTGTGTGTATGTATCTGTGTGTGGTGTGTGTGTGTGTGTGTGTGTGTTGGAGGGGGGGGGGGGGGTGTATGCTGGAGGAGAGAAAAAAAAGTGGAAGCTTAAAAAAGTCTGGGCCCAGAGAGTGAGGCTGGAAAAAGCCTGTCAGAGGCAGTAAAGCGAGCGAGGGGGGGGGGAGCGAGGGAGGGGGGAGGGGGGAGGGTGGCGGTAGTGGGGGGTGCGGCTCGCTCACGGCTCTCACACAGTGTGCCTGTCTCCAGCCTAAACGAAACCAGGCCCTCCTCCATAACCAGTCCAGTCTGTTTTCATTTGCAAGAAACAGAACGCCCCCCCCCCCACCCAAAAACACACACACACACACACACACACACACACACTCCCTCCGTTCCCCGTTCCCAATCCCACCCCACCACCAACCACACCCCCTGTCTTCACAGCCCCCCAACCCCAACCCCAACTCTTACCCCTACCCCAACTCTTACCCCTACCCCTGGCCAGACAGAAGGGGGACTTGAAGAAACCAGACTGGCCTCTCCTGTACTGGAGACGCAGCCGAGACCCACTAAGATGAAGAGACAGAGGGAGCTA
>NC_055975.1:28205972-28243472 GCF_018492685.1 Alosa sapidissima | reverse complement strand
GTGAGGATGTTGTAAGACCAGCTGCTGAGTTGAGGCGTTGACAGTTAGAGTCTGCACCGAGTGTGTTAATGGCAATATTATCTGAAACATCTATGCACAGAAGTTTCGTCAACTTCGCCCCTACACCAACAGATTTAGGCAACATGTTTTGGAGACTTTTTGAACCAGTGCCTTTCTCTGAGTGGCACAGAATAAGAGCTCCCCCTAGCAGGTCAGAGCAAGCACGCCGGCTTCAGGCGTCTCAGCTGCTCGGCAGCAATGCAAGGGTTCGGCTGAAGAATCACCAGAGGCCTCGACCGACTACAACCTCGACCTCAAATTACGGGGAAGTTACTGACGAAGACACATGGAGATATTTTACTACACTGTGAAGAGCATGTGCAGTTTATCACATTGTTGTCAAAAATTTATTTGACAGTTTTGTGTTATTGCATTTGTAATTAAATTCTCATTTCTGCTGTGAGGTATACGATACTGTAAAAAAAAAAATCATTAATGTAAGAATGAAACTGTCACATTATTGATGCCTTTTGTCATTTCCTGGTCTAAGTCAAAAAGGAAAGTAGTGATGTTTTCATCCGGTGTATTGTGTGATGAGCTGTAAAATATGCATCTTACTCTTATCTGACATTTTTCATTGCACACATTCAAAGTTTTGTCCAGGTAACATACTAACCTGGGAGCTATATCTATTTCTATATTACATTTCAAATGGGATGCAAAAACCTTTTTGAGCTTTTTTCTAAAAATTGTGTTTATATCTGTACATGATTTAATTCGCTTTCTTTATCTACATATGGCATCTGATCTACTTTCTTAACAGAATGAGCATGAAAAAGAGAAGCCTTACATTTTATGTGCCACAGACCACAGGAAGCCATCCATTTAAACGTACGCTGATTTAACTACACTGCAACGGTTCATCTAGCGCCATCGAAAACCACTTACATAGCGATTAAGTGTGTAAATAGCAAACTACACTTCATACACATATAGTCTGCTAAATCATATAACCATAACCATAACCATAGTCAAATGGACAGGGCAAAGCTATCTATAAAAATAATACCAGAAAGTTTCACAAAGCAGAAATATTTATACGGGTTGGTATATATATTGTTATATCCTTAGTATGCAGCATGACCCACAGACAGACAGACAGACACACACACACACACACACACACACATTATGGTAAGCTATGATTTGTAATACAACCACATCTCAACTGTATGTATTTCTGAGCACAAAATATTTCTGACACGTAGCAGTGATGAAGCTAAGCAATAATACACATATTAAAGAGAAGCAAGGAATCATGGAGGTGTGTGTGTGTGTGTGTGTGTGTGTGTGTGTGTGTGTGTGTGTGTGTGTGTGTGTGTGTGTAAGGAATCACGGTGGTGAGAGAAATGAACAAAGAATGAACAAAATCACTCGATTGACCTTTAAGGATCCATGGAACGCTACACAAAACTGAAGACAACAAGAAGGCAAAACGCTGAGATGCACTGATATGAAGAGATAATGCCAACACCCACAACACACACTAGCTGATGTCACTAGTAAAATGTTGTCTGGAGAAATAAACTGATATTTCTATACTGTATTTAAACGAGTGCATGCACTACAAACCTGTCTCAATAGGGTGCTATGGGAGCCAGGTGACATAAAGGACAGTGTTGATGTAGACATATTTTCTCAGCTATGACACACAGTACTCATGGTCTACTTGCATTTAGTCTCCTCGTGCTTGTGCACAGCATCTGACACCGTGTGTGTGTGTGTGTGTGTGTGTGCGTGTGTGTGTGTGCGTGTGTGTGTGTGTGTGTGTGTGTGTGTGTGTACACGCAAGAATGCATCCAGCCCAGGACTAAAGACACCAATTATTTCCTAAAGTCTAGGGATTACTCCATCTCTATGTATCCTGTGTGTGAATATCCCAGCTAAGTCCACCCAGCGAGTTCACCCCTGGGGCTCCGATATGGCCCTGCGTAAGGGTGTCTATGTGCCCACAGTATACTCTTCTACAGTATCCCAGCCTTCTGAAAGCATGTAGACTAATAGCAGAGCTCTGTCATCATGTCTGTGTCAGACGGCTTTCATTCATTAGCTACGCAGCCATACAATACATACAGTATCTCAACTATATGTATATGTGTGTCAGATGGCTTCCATTCATTAGCTACGCAGCCATACACTCAGTGCGTAAGAAAGGAAGGTAGTCAGGGAGATGACATCACTTCTCACTCACTGACTCTCTCTCTCTCACTCTTACTCTCTCTGTCTCACTCTTTCTCTCTTTCTCTCTCTCAGCTTATCTTTCTCTCTCTCTCTCTCTCTATCTATCTCTCCATCTACTCCTCCGTTGAGCGTAGCCCCTGAGCCTCTGCGTCTGCATGTGCAGCAGGAGAGGGGGGACATCAAGGGCCAGATCACCCAGCTGGGACTCTTTGGGCTCTCTGGAGGCGGTCAGGGTTTGCTTGAGCAAACTCACCGGCCGTAATCAGACCACTCCCGAGCTCAATCGCCACATTAATCTCCTCTACCAGTGTCCATGCTGTGAGCTGATGGGCTGTGCTGACTGCTCAAAGGCCAGAGGACCACTCCACTCCACTCCACACACACACACACACACACACATCACCGGCAAAAAGATCCTCCACCACAATTACTGCCTGCCTGCCTGTCTGTCTGTCTCCCTGCCTGCCTGCCTGCCTGCCTGCCTGTCTGTCTGTCTGTCTGTCTGTCTCTGAAGTTATGCAGTTTAGTGAAGTGTTTATGTGCTACCTAAATCATAAGGATCTTGCGTTGTGCAACTGCGTTGTGCATGCCTTGCAAAAGCATGCACTCTGTGGGAACAGAGAGCACAGCCTAGTTGTACACTGACTTCACTCCGCTGCTTCTCAACCTAGGCTGGCCTCTGTGCTATTATTCTTCTGATAGGTGCATGTTACATGGCCAGAAAGAGCAGAACGTGGTGAATAGAAGACTAACATGAGGAGCCAACATTTCTCTGCAGTGGAATAAAGAGACTAGAAACGAATGCTTTGTGAACTGTACTGTGAATGAAAGCAAATAATTATGAGTGGAGTAGCTTAGTCTCTCTTTCTCTCTATCTTCTTTCTCTCTCCATCTTTCTCACACACACACACACAAACACACACACACACACACACACACACACACACACACACACACACACACACACACAAAGTAATTAGCCCATGAAGGAAGGAATGGTGTGTGGGGTTAGAATGTGCTGCATACACAGTCCTAACCCCTCACAACACAAAACAGATTTGGGTGGGATGACATCACGGACCTCTGTTCCAAATTATCTACATTAAACATGTAGACTACACTTGAACGCTGAGAAGACCTCTCGGTCGTGTCTTCTCAAAAGGGGCTCAGTCGAAAAAGTAGATACAGAAGTTGTACGCTATGTTTTGTTGCCGTTGTTGTTGTTGTTGTTAATACATACACGAACTTGCGCAGGTTTTGAGTAAAACGTTGCAAATGTTGCGTGCCTGTAAATTAAAATATGCTGAATTAAAGCAATGTGCCTCCAATCAATAATTTCAAATTGCAGCCACAGAAATCAACAAGTCGCATATTGTTGTTTAATTTCCATAATTTGGGAATGCGGATAGTTTTACCTGGAACACGCACAGTTGGACAGCAGTACTACTCACTTTAGTAGGTTTAGCCTGCTCACACCACTTGGCGCTACCTATGCTTTTCTCGACACAGAGGATTGTTCAGTGGAGAGAAAAGCCTTTCAGTCCATTTACTGAGATCTATTTTGTAAAGTGTTCACAGGAAGCCTAAAAAAACATATATCAGAATAGTTCAGATGCTCGTTGTGTGAGGCCTTTGAGACATAGCGGTATCAAGGTCTCAACGTAACTTAATTTCATCCACATATTTTATGAAAAATGATAGGAAAATGTTCGAGTATTCTCTGAATGTGACCCATGGAATGTTTACTTTCTCCAAGCGGAGGCTTATACTTGAATTGTACATTATAGGTTACCAGTAGGCTAAGACCTTGATTTGAAAGATATGATTTAAACCGATTTTCATTGGAGCAATTTAACAATATAATTATCGCTTTATATAAAACCCTTTTCCGGTTTACTTGTTATGGTGAATCTCGAGTAACATTTGCAGAATTAAGAAATATTCATTGGACAATTGAACTGAATGAGATCTCCCACGCTTTAATAAAGGTTCAAAAAATTTGTACTGCATTAATATATTTTATTGAGACATAAGGGGCTTCAACCAAAGCATGAGATTCACACCTCTAAGGCTGGAAACACTGAACAAGTTACACGTTTTCTATCAAAATGTCCTAACAAAGCGTGGAGTTTTGATGCAAATATGTGTATCGATATTTGTATTTATATTTAATGCGACACTTATTCTTTCCAAAAATGGAAAGAATAAATAGGCGTTTTAACTATGAACTTTAAATGGATATATCCCGACGGGCCTTTACAGTAGTTAAGACTCGCTTGAGTTAAATGGTTGGCCTCTTCGTAGTAATCCATTTCATAATTCAAAAGAGAAAGAGTATAGCCTACGTTTAACATTGTCAGTGTGACATACAGTTTTTAACTCCTCAACACTACCTTCTCGGTTTAATACTAAAAAGTAAAGAGTGTGTTTTTATTAGGCTTGTTTGAAACTTTTTATTATTTCCAAATATTTGTGTAAGTATAGTAGGCTACTTCATTGTGGAAGAAGTGTAGGCCTGACTGAAAACTTCAGTAAGTAGCCAAACAATTCTATAAGAAAAGTCCACCAACATTATCTGATAAACAGATTAATACCATACTTTATCCAGGAATCGCATGTTGGAGACCAGTGTTATGTCTGTGCTATAAAGCCTACTTTGTGCTGTAGATATATAATACGCGACAAATTATTTACGAACAAAATTACTTTTTGTTGTAAGTCAATTTATTTAATCCAAATGTAATCTTTTTGCGCACTTTAGAAGCCTATAGCATGGCAAGTCTAAGCTTTGGTGATCTATATTACGGCGTTATCTTGGTAAAACAATTGTAAATCAATGCGTAATATCCTCCAGCAAATGCAGTAACTTCACATAAAGATGAAATGTAAGCAGAAGACTTACGTGTTATTTCTCTTTGTGACAAGTGCTGTGGGTTTCCCTGCTTGCGACGGGACATTGCCCTGGCATTTACACTGGCATCGCCCGGTGACCTGCACAAGGATTGATCGGCTGCCTCCTCTCCTTTGCGTGGTCCTCGTTTCCTTTCGCTAACTTTTCCCGGGACCCCCACGAAACTGGCACTGCTTGCGCGTTGGACCGCCAGACGGACGGATCTAGGAGTCCTTTGGTCAGAAGAACTGAAGAGTCTTTGCGCTTCGTCCCCACTGTCCACTTTTGCGCCCTATACGACCGCGCGTGTCCACAAACACACACACACACTCACACGCGCGCTCGCGCTGTCTTCGCTGTAAGGGATTCTGTGACTAACACATTTGGTTAAGGTGTGTGATAAACGCAATCTGTCCGAGGACGAAAAGGCGAAAAAAATATCCTTGATGTTTCACGCCCGGGACTGAAAGTTGTGAACACACCAGCAAAAAATGTCGGTGTACCTTGTCAAATGTCAAATATGATGCCCACTGCGTTCTGACAGTTTAGGTTTGTTCAATACCTCTTTCCGTCCAGTCAACTATGTTGCTCATCAGCGGCTCTGCAATTTCTCCACAAGGATGAAAAAGAAATAATGGGCTGATGATCAAATAAAAATTTAAATCCCAATTTCTTCACAGTATTTGGGTTCAGCAAGCGATGGTCACTTCTCCCAGGACACTAGAACTCGCCTTTTGCGTGCAATGTCAGCTACTTTTTCAGTCAGTCCAACTCCTTGCAAACGCTCCCCTTGCTCGGCTCTGTGGAGACTGGTGACATTGACTGCCGCCCTTCTGCCAAATAAATCAAGACCTGCTGGCTTTTCCACCTTTCTTTTCTCTATGAAGATGGCGGAGTCCTGCTTCACCGGGAGCTCTCTGTCTCTCTGTGGTGAGGGCTGCCTCTGTACAATGGGATAAAATTCAAGTTCAAGTGCGGACGTGACGTTAAGTCTACAGTGGGAAAGAAGAATTGGAGACTGCAAGAGCACTGGGGGCGACTAGTGGTGGCTTTTCACAACTATCGGATCACCATAACAGCGGTGCGGAGTGGAGGAGAAAGCACGGACACTGCTCGCTGCTGTCATCTGAGGAGCAGAGCCTGGTCCCATTATCTGCCCGCGCTGCTGATCTGCGCCTACACAATAAGTTTCTACAAACTCTACATTTTGAAGAATTGGGGTATATGATATTAATACGCACACTTTGTTTGACCTACTGACCAGTTGTAGCATCGTGTCAAAGTAATTGCAGGCCTATATGGCCACCCGCAGACAAACCTACCAGAGACCCCAAGCGATAAACCACGTTGTCAGTTTAATGTTTATGTTCATTTCACTATTTATGTAAAAAAATAACACTGTTACACACATAGGTCAATGGGATCAGTAACTCCGTTTATTTGATTATTTGCAGAATTGCAAGTGAACAGACTCCTGGCAATTCCTCTGCGTATTTGTTCGAAGATTGCATCAGTTAGTCCATTGAACGGTCTCCCTGTTAGAATAGACAACAGCATAAAGTGGACGTTGGTGAGAAAAGGAAGTTTTGTCAAATTTAATGAAATGTCAGTGCAGTGTAGATAATGACATTTACGAGACAAGTGCACACGGACCACCCGTGTCAGACTTGTACTCTAAACAGCTCTCACGGTAGCCTAAATGATCATCGCTATAATCATTCCCCCATAAACGCACTGTGGCCATCTATAAGATACAAAAAAAATGCAATAAAACTGTCTTGTAAAGTTCAAAACTCGTATATGGAAAATACACCACATTTAAATAAGTACAAATTCAGTGAAAGCAGCAGCTAAGACGACAGATAAAACCCACTTTATCCAACCATGTCTTGACTGAAGAACGAGGGAGGCCTTTGAGCAAACAATGCAATGCAATGCTGAAGAATTTGAGTTATTACAGATAGATGAACAATATCATTGCAGTGTTCAGGAATATTGCCAAATATTTAAGTGCAAGAAGAGTTAAGTTTTTTCTAATGGAGGAGAATATGTGTGGAAGACATAAAGATCCACAAATCAACCGGAAATACTCCCCCGTGGGCCAAACAGGAAGTCTTCCACAGAGAGAGAGAGAGAGAGAGAGAGATTGTAATAGTTGTTGTTGCAGCAGTTGAATGATTAGAAGTCCCCCTTGCCGGGAAGCAGAGAGAAAGATTAGCTGGGACACACTACCATCAGCCATCTTCCTGTAGTTTCCACATCTATTTGAAGAATACCGTTGAGATTAAGATAGTCAGCTGCATCCCTCACAACACAAACCTCAGTCTAGAAAAGCTACATGTGCAGCCTGTTACCAGAAATGAGCTGGGCTTACCATGGATGAGCGTACAGCAGCATTGAACAGTGCTGTATAGACAAATACAGTATGTTTCAGCTTTGCTACTTGATTTCAGAGAGCTGAGAGACTAATCTCATTCAAATGAATATTTAGCATCAGACCTTAGCTGTGCATGTGATAGCTGCTTAGATGTTTTTTTTTATTTTTTATAAATTAGTATTATTTTTGACAATTGCTCAAGGAACCTGGGCAAATCCTTCTAAACTTAGGCATCAATTTATCATCAGAGTTGAAAGATCCTCATTCAACTTAAAAAAAAAAAAAAAAAAAAAAAAAAAAATCAACACTGCCTGATGCCAATCCATGCTTACACTCATTTCAATTTTTGAAGGGATTTGTTGGCAGCACACAATAATTACGCATCCTCAACTTCCTCTGGATCATCTTAATCTATTCAATAAAACCCTATGCAGCCCAGTTTTGAGAATATTTGCATGAATATCTCACAGAGGTGATAAGTCCAATGTTCTCTCATTTGCATTTCCAGCAGCAGCACACTGCTCTGCACACTGGAGGAGCCGAAATGGACGTTTTTTCATCCCAAACAAGCCGGGGCTCCACCATGACTGACATCCCCTAAAATCAAGATAGCGCATAGTCTGTTGCTTTGAACAGCAAGGTTGGTGCCGTGGAGCTTTTTATCTTCCGCGAGACATTGACGTGGCCCACTTTGACAAGCCACAGCTGAGAGTGCTTCTGCACCGTATGAATTCATCGGACACACTCGCTCCTTTGTTTAGGTCTTCGTGTTTTTCTTGAGCGATCTCCCCAAAGTCGATCTATTTAGTTTCTAAAAAGGCTGGCTTGGCTCAGACACTGGGTTTCAACTGACTTCAGCAGCTTGCGACTCTCTGAGCCAAGCTCTCGGTTCGTGTACCACTGGGAAGATGGAAATAGATTTTTCTTGTTTTAAAAGACATCACTAGCACCTCCAGAAGCCGACCACTCTCTCTCTCTCTCTCTCTCTCTCTCTCCAACTTTGTGTGCTAACATGGCATTTGTATTATCATATGCTAATGCTGCCAGTCGCTCACGCGCACGCCAGTTCAAAACATGATGTGAAATGTTCCAACATCAAGTTCAGCTTCACTTAAATTTATAAACCTGTCTAGACAATTCCACTAGGGTGACTCAAAAGTTGAGAAAAGTAGTTTAACACCAGTAAACTCCTTTTTACTTATATTTTGTAAAAAAAAAAAAAAAAGCTTAAATTTGTAGCACCAATATCCATTGCCCAAATTATACAAGTAAACGATCACAACAAAATGCATCAACTAGACTAAATAATATTATACAAAAATGCCCTGCAACCTGGTAACATACAAGCAATTTTACAATCAGAATCAGATTTATTCACCAACTGTATGTAGACATTATATACAAACAGAATGCTATAAGCAAAGGGTTTTTATTGTATTTTTATATGATTGATAGATAAAAAGGCTCTCCATACAATGGAGCGAGTCACTCTCCACAACCATATAATTAGACCTGTTCCTAATGATATCTCTTTAACTGTCAGAGTGCTTTGGTGTTTTTAAAATCTGACATTAAACATGCTCATAGTTTTTATATTGCAATTACAAAGGTAAAGCGTTCTTTGTAAATTCCCAAGACTGTATCATTGCGCTAGACAATGCGCCTAGACGGCATAGTTTACTCTTTCAGTGCAAATCAAAGATGGCTTCGTGACAATGAAACTTTAGATCCGAGGAAAATGTAAATTATAAGATTAATCTTCCAAAAGGAATAATCACTGAGATGCAATTAAATTTGTAGCACTTAGAATCTGTGGGAGGACAAATAGATGGTGTGCATGCGGACTCTCTGCATTGTTCAGGATTTTATGTCTGACGAACACCCTGATATGCTGCTTGGTTTCATAGCTCTCGTGGCTGTCATTTAAATGTGATTCATTTTACGCTTTCAGCATCTTGTGTTGTCAGTATTTCAATTATTGCAGCACCAAACAGAGACACATGAGTCATAGTTTAAGAGTTGTCATGTTTCTCTGCTAAGATGCATTGAGTTCTAGAGAACAATAACTACAATAAGTGATATGTGTTTTGTTAATATACTATCCTATTTTGTTGAAGCATCAAGTTCAACTGAATGTAAAATTCAATGCTCACTTTGGGAGAATGTTAGGGTTGATTTGTGTGAGTTGTGAGGAAGGAGTCTCCCTTTGATTCAGAGTGTGACTGGCAGAAGATGAGATTTTGATATGCATGGTGGACATGTTAATTCCTTAGCCTTTAACATGGCCACTCACTAGTTATGCAACAGTACCCTCTGTTGGCTAGTGCCAGTCACATTCAAACCCAGCCGTGCTCTGAGCAGCGAGCACTACCCACCTATTCCCTCCATTGTCTTGCACACCTCAGCCTAGCACACAAGCCAGGAACAAAGGGCAGGCAGGCACGCAGTCTATTTATGAAGATACATTATGAGTTTTAGTCCAACGAGCGTGTCCACTAGCTCCATCAGTCAGCTCCTCCAACAGACACAAAGAAGCTTAAATCAGAGTGTTGATTGATTTTGACACTGTGAGAGAGACAGAGGTTTTTTTTGCTCTTAAAGTTAAGGTGATGGCATTTCACATGTGTGTGTATGTGTGTGTGTGTGTGTGTGTGTGTGTGAGAGAGAGAGAGAGAGAGTTGAAGTTCCTCACACAACCTCCCTAGGCTTGAACAGGAATAAGACGGAGAGTGTGCTTTGTGACTGAAACCCCCTCAAGCACAATTAAGGATATCAAAGATGAAATTGTGCCTTTTAAATGGGAAAATGCTAATGATAGGTCTTATTCTGAGGGCTTTCATGCATTCTGTGACTGAACTGTTTTAATAATGAATGGTCCAAGAGACTTGTGTTCGTGTTAAGTACTGCTCTCAATCACACACCTTTTCTCCTCAGAGGGACTTTGTCAAGAGTAGCAGGTGCTATTACAATTATTGGTTGTCAGATGTTTTAAGTGCATGTTGGTCCTTGACCAGAGATTTTGCTATAGAATTAGTGAAACCAGAGGAAATAATAGAGTTTGTCTCTCTGACAGTGGGACCTTTCTTGTTGAAATCACTTTTAATCAATTGAAAACCAAGGTTAAATACACCAAAATGGACTAACATAAAATATTCATATTTATTCTACACTTCATTTCTGTGACTAATACAGTAATGAACAACTATTATCTACATCAGTTTCTTTCAGAGTTTGTTGCAGACAATCCGAAAAATTTTACATATTCATATTTAGAACACAAAACTAAGGCCAAGAAGAGTACCATGAAAGAATGAAAAAAAAACAGTGTCCTGTAATCCTAGAACCAGAAAATAAAAAATGAACAAATATTTATTTGTTTACCACACATATAAAGGACTGACACTGTTTTGTGACAAAGGAAGAAAAAATGTGATCTTGCTTTTAATGGTTCTGGATATTGTCTTGCTACCTTCCTTCCCCAATGCACGTGCACACACACACACACACACACACACACACACACACACACACACACACACAGACTTGTGCTTTCCCCCCTCCACACACACAAACACACAAAAAGAGGAAGCATAAATCCAGCAGTTTTGGTATACTGGTGATTATTCTCTGGAACAAGACAGACAGACACACTCTGCTGTCCCCATATCATACCAGACAGTGGGTTATGGTTACACACACACACACACACACACACACACACACACACACAGTGGACTGATGTTCCACCTCCCAGCCCGCTGTCCTTCCTCAGGCAGAGGTGAAGAGGCCGTGGCGCTCCCCGGGCCCCTGAAAATGAGAAATAAACCGAGTTGCTGCTGGCCCCTGGGGCGGCCGCAGATCCGTTTAGGAGGCGCCCCTCCCTCGCGCGGCCAGAGGGGGCGGCAGACCGAGGGCCCGCCAGGGGCCCCCGGCGAGCGCCGGCACGGGCAGGAAATGCAATTGTTTCGAAAGAGAAAAATGGCACCGGAGTGTGACTAAATCGCTTTGCTTGGCAGTCGGACGGCGAGGCGGCTTACTTCCACCCCACTCCCGGGAGGCACCCGCCCGCAGGCCCGCGGACTTGGCATCAGATGGGAAAGTTAAACGTTGCCAACGGCGCACATTCACAACAATTAGCTACCTTTTTACGGCCTCGTCCTCCTGGTTATCCGCTCCCTCGGCGGGTATCTAATCGCCTGCTTTTGTTTGCTGCAACATTCCCCCTTTCATTCCAGCGACTGTGTTGACATCACTCACGCTCCTCAGCTAGCTCGGCACTGGCTCGCGTCGGAGTTCGAGATTGCTACACGCGTGTGTGTGTGTGAGTGGTGTGTGTGAATGGTGTGTGTGAGTAGTGTGTGTGTGTGTGTGTGAGTAGTGTGTGTGTGTGTGTGTGTGTGTGTGTGTGTGTGTGTGTGTGTGTTCGCACGCAGCAGTCCTCCGAGGGGCCCAGCAGAAAAGCAAAGCTGCGTTGTGCTCAGGCTCTTGATTGCTGTAACGTGAGCTTTTAATGCCTGGCATCCTGCAACAGTTCTATATAGCGACTGATATCTATTGCAGCCCCACACGGAGGGGATCTGTCTCTATTGTGCTCCATTAGATCAGTTTGTGGATAAGAAGTCCTGGGTCAGAACAAATCTGGATCTAGCCCCGGACTAACACAGGTTCTGCTTCTATCTGGGTGCGTATAAAGTGTACTTTCATTAGCAGTGAACTGGGCCTAATTGATGTGGCTTGTGTGGCTCTGTTGGGAAATCTCAGCGTCATCAGTACTAAGCAGGAGGGCTTACTGCATGGCAAGAGCTATCTAATAAGTGTCACATGGTGTGTGAGTGTATGTGGGGGGATACCTTCTTTAGTACTGAGTTTGGTACTGTTTCTGTGTGTGTGTCTGTGTGTTTGTGTGTGTGTTGGGGAGAGGGAGGTCATATATAAGTACAGTGATTTTGTTTTTAGTTTAGAGTGCAGGAATGCATAGACCGGTTTGTCTTCAATAATTTAATAGTTCAGTACCACTGATGTAAGATTCACAGATGTCCACAGAAGATGAATGATGACCTGTGATTGAGCATTGAGTTTAGCTCAGCTTGTGTGTAAATGTGGGAATTGCTGGAGTCCACCTTCAGGTACCGTGATGTCATAAAGGGCTTTGTAATCTCCATAGCGATGCTGTGTTCCAGAATCAGGCTACAGGATCTGTAGACGTGTTGTGGGCCTGGTGAGGTGTGTGTGTGTGTGTGTGTGTGTGTGTGTGTGTGTGTGAACAGATAAGCTTGGGCCTGCCGGTGATTTACACACCAAATTTAGCTTCAAGTCACCGTGCACAAAATTAACTGATGAACTCCTAAACTGTTTTTTGCTTGTTGCTCCTAATTATCACCCCAAAATAATGAGCATAATATTTCTCACAGAGTTGTAACAAGATTTCATCAGATATTATCATCTCGATTATATTAAAAAAACATGTTCTGCAGGTGGTCTGTAACGTGTGTGGTTGTGTGGTACAGATATGACGATGCGTCCGCTATCCTATGGTGTGTAAATCCTGTATGGCGCTCAAGGCTGGAGGTGGAAGCCCCATCACAGATAAGGTTCTGAGCGCAGGGTTATGGCCGTGCACAGTGATGGATTGGCCAGATCGCCTCTTACTCTGGCCTTACAACACGAGTCAGTGGGAGTTCACCCTGATACTACCGTCTGTGCTGTAAACACAGGCTCTATTTGCATAGGGCACTCTGAGTGTGTGTGTGTGTGTGTGTGTGTGTGTGTGTGTGATGTAGGTGTGGGATTGTACCGTCTTGCTTGGGGGTAGGCTGGGTATGTAGGCTGTATCATCTAAGGGACTGACACAGTGTACCCTCAAAGACCCAACCAAGGCTTTGTTCCCAAACCTTTGAACAAACGACATGTGTGTGTGTGTGTGTGTGTGTGTGTGTGTGTGTGTGTGTGTGTGTTTCTCGAGGTGACTGGTTCTGATGCAATTATAAGCAACGATAATGCCCCCATTTGCATCACACCGGCAGGATAACTGCACGGCGCAGAATAACAATAACATCCACGCTGTCGTGATGCTTATCAGCTCAGTCAAGCAAAGGACATGTTGATGGCAATCTTGACTGGCCTGCGGCTGTTTTCATTCCACCATCTCTGCAGCATTTCTGCTGCTTTACTGGTGCATTGGTGAACATTAACGGACCAAATTCAGACTTGGTGTGTGTTTTCTGTTTGTTGTTTTTTTTTTGACAGAATGACAGGCCTACATACCATATGTTCTCAGACGCAGGCGTGTGTATAGCATATGTGCATAGCAGAAACTTTCCTGTTTGACTTTCCCTACACACACACGCGCGCGCACGCACACATACAGGCACGCGCACACACCCCCCATTTCCAGTTCGTCCAGACTCCTTCCGATGGTGAAAAATGGTGTTCCTTTCTGCAGACGGCGACTCTGCCACATCTTGTGCCGGTGTGCCTGGCCCATCAGCGCAGTGCTGAGGCAGATTAAGTCCTGGCTCTCTCTCGCCTTATCACCCCCCCCCCCCCCCCCCCCACACTCTTCCCATCTGCCAGGGTCAGTGAAGACCCAGTCTGGCAGCGGCGGCAGCAGCAGCAGTGCCTGCCTCTAGTCTACACACCGCCGTACACCCCCCCACCCCCTGCTCGCCCGCTGGACTCTCCGAGACAGGGTCCCTCCTCCTGGCCTCTGTAGTGAGTGAGTGAGAGGAGGAGGGGGAGGAGGAGAAGGAGGGAGGGAGAGAGGGAGCAGCTATCTGCTTGTTTCACATTTTCTCTTCGGCGTCGCCACCGCCACGCGCACCTGATCTCGCCGTGGCTCACGCGCCGCATCAGCTCCGGGTCCAGAGCGGCCGAGAGCAGAGAGTGGCGAGCGATGAATGGCGCCTCTGTCATTGAGTGTTATCTGCCATCTCAATGTCGTCCCCTCCAGCTGCAGACAGACCCCCCCTCCCCCATCTATCCCTTAACCCCCCCCCCCATCGCTCCCTTACCCCCCCCCCCCTCTCGGTCCTACTGCTGGCTGGCTTCCTGAGCGGTGGCTGTCTGCTGTGGAGAGAGCTCACTTCATTAGAGCATCAGTCACTTCTCAGACCTGTAGCTTTTCTCTCCCTCTCCCTTTTTTCTCTCCTCCTCTTTTTTGTTGTTTTTTACATTCTCTCCATTCTCCTCCTATACCTCCACCTCCATTACTGGTTCCATCCCTCTTTCATTACTTCATACTGTCTTCTCTCCATCCCTCTTTCCCCCTCCCTCTCTTTTCTCTTTCCTCTCTCTCTCTTGTCCATGTCTCTGTCGTTCTCTAGGCCAGACACAGAGGTCTGCTGTCCAAGAGAGCAACAGAGGAAAAGAGGGCTACCCAGAATGGGGCCTATTTTCGATTGGCATCAATTAACCTTTTTAGCTTAATAATGTTTCCCTCTCACACTGTGCATGTCGCCTGACTAACGCAGCCATTAGAGTGAACGTGGCGCTGTGTCTCTGAATAAGCGTTAAGTCCATTGTCAATACCAGTCCAGCCTTAATTACAGCTACGGTGACTGATAAATTAGCTTAGGCAGAATGGTGATTATCTCCCTTTATCTTTTCCCTATCTGGAATTGAAATCAATGGTTCATCTGCGGTGCTACATGTCACCCTGGCCCAAAGCTGGACAACTACACACAAGTACACACACACACACACAAGCACATACACAAGAATGCCGAGTAGGCAGAAACCATGAGCTATATTATGCAAAGAAATGACTCATATCCATTCCTCAGTGCCGTAAACATTGTGTCTGTTCCCAGACTCTCAGTGGGCTATTATAGGGATACACACACACACACCGCATGGTTTGGGAAGAGCGCTTTGCATATGGCAGAGGAAGATACATCTGTCCATAAAGGCCCAGATCCCTCTGGAGCAGGTGACAGAGTGGACAAGGCCATAGAAATGTATTATGTGTGTTTCTAGTTCATCTTCATTCTCCACTCAATAACTGAGGGCTTTAGCTCTGTTCTTGCCTGCGCAGGGCTTCAGAAGTGAACTGGACACAGTCATTAATTAAATGAATAGGCTCATTAGGTGGACACCACTGCCCTCTTCTGGTTGGATGCTCTGCTGTGGTTCACTCAGAGCCTTAGCACTCTAATACAGACAGAGAGATAGAGGGAGAGAGAGAGAGAGAGAGAGAGAGAGAGAGAGAGAGAGAGAGAGAAAGAGAGCACCTACTCGTTACACACTGCCTGGTATTACAAGACTCCACTTTCATTTTCGCAAGCAAACCATGAGTGTGCTTTTCCAGACAGACAGTGAGTGCATAAGCAACCAGTGAGCCTTTGCTCCATGCGTGCAGGGCCTACCAACCCTGGAAACTCCAGAGTTCTCGCAAGAGCACAATTTGAATTGTCTCTGCAAGACACTCTGGCAATGAGTAAATGATGCACGTTACTTTTGCCACTTGTATCGCAGGGAGCCAATCACATCGGTGTATCTGATATAGGCAGACCAGAGGTGAGCTAAACAGATGACAGTCGTAGTGTTATCCAATTGTGTCGAAGTCCGGAATCAGTCAGTAAACGTTGGTCGTATTGTGTTGTCCAATTGCGTGCAGTGAGATTTTCAAATGCACGGTTGGTGCCCGCCCCTCGAGTTGGGCCATTATGTTATTTGTGGCCAGACGCTTAATCTTTCTAGATTACCAGGGTCTGGAATCTCCAGGCTAGGGCCTACCAGGACCCCACTTCTTCCACCAGCACGTCTGCGTTCGGCTCCTGCAGCAGTGTGCATTTTCCCAGGGACTTTAATCAACACCACTGGAGGTAGCATATATAGCCATGTTTAAAAGGCTGTGATTCAACCAATATGGAAAGTGCAATGAAATATTAATTTGCGCGTTGAATAATAGATGAGAAATATCTGCGTACAGTTCAGCAGCCTAATTTCTGTTAAAGCACAACTCTTTAATCAGCCCGTAATGAGCGGCGCTGTGTTAAACAGGCGCCGTATATGCCGAGGACTCGGGAAGAATTAGCGTGGCAGGATCGCACACCCACGGCTCAATATCCAGTTTAAAGTAATTACACTTTACTAATAACAACTGCAATGGCCTCCTCAAGCACAAGCACACAGACAGAGATCACAAACAGCACTACAATCAGCGCAGCACATAGCTCTGTTTGGTCTTGCTGTGTGTAGTGTTCATGCAAAAAGAAACAAGTCTCTGTGTGTATATGTGTTTGCAGAAATGATTTGTATAAACACATTATGCTTACAATTGTGGAACCGACTATAACTCCCAATGGGCTGAATATGGTTAAAACGGATCCTCCAGATATATAGTATGTAAGCAAGACAACATGCACACACTCTATGTCTCTTGACTCAAGTGGTATGGGCAGCACAATTCCAAAACACCAGGGAGGGTGATTTCATGTATATGTTATGTATTTTCCGCTACACGAGAGTAGAAGCTAAACCAATGACCAAAACACACACTCACAAAATGCTGTATTTTTTCACACACACATTTTACACATTTTGTACACACACAGGTGGCTCACATCTGGTCTATCAGTGGTCAACTCCAGGTGGTCATAAGGCCAAGTGGCCATTACAGTGGATGTGCAGTGGAGTTCTAGAGCCAGGGTTCCGTGTCTTTTTCCGTGTTCCTGTCGTTTGACCTGCAGTTCTGCAGGGCCGTGGCGAGCTCCCCTGTCCAGGCAGATCCCTCGAACGAGACGAGATGAGACGAGAGCGAGAGGTGACAGAATCAGCTCAGATATCGGAGGCCGTCCCTCATGCGATGCGGCGCCGGTGAACTGCGCTTTTAGCGTCCGCGCAAGAGCAGGGGCAGCGCGCCGGTCAAGATGAGCTCTAAATGGGCAGCGGGAGCATCGCTGTCGGACCGCGTCTGTGTCAGGGCAAGCGAGCGAGCGGGCAGACAGACAGACACACACACACACACACACACACCTTGACCCAGAACCAGGGGGCGAGGTGGGGGGTTACCAGGGAGTGGAGGAACAGGCAGTACGGGTGTGTGTGTGGGGAGGGGGTGGGGGCTGTTCGCTGATACCCTGTTGACCCCCCCACCCCCTCCCAGGGGTAGGCTGGGTGTGTGAGTGTGTGTGGGCGTTGGGCAGTGTCACTCTGTGCCAGTCTTAAACCCTGCAGACACAAACATGCACACACCCACACACTTACAAAACCACTGATGTACACACACACACACACACACACACACACACCTCCCTACTCCCTCATTGTCAGGAGCTGGCCATTCAGGGCAGATGTGGTAAAGTGGAGGAGATGAGATGACTTTTGACACACTCTCTCTCTCACACACACACCCTCTCAGGTGGACAATGGTGGACTAGGGGAGACGAAATGGCTTCTGGCATGAACACACACACACGTACTTCTCCCTCTCTCTTTCTCATACACACACATTCTCGCCCACACACTGTCGCCCTGTCCAGTCAGGTGGACATGGCAGTATGAAAGATTTGAGATGATTTCTAACATACACACAGGCGCAACACACACACACACACACGGGTCTCTGATTTGTAAACAGTCTCAATCTCATTCACCCATTCTCCAGCACATACATACACACAGGCTTTCATACTTGCGAACAAATGCACGCAATCTCACACACAAGTACACAATAGGTCTTAAACCCCTAACCCATAAACACACTCATTTATGGATACACACAATCTCACTGCCCTTCTCTCTCTCTCTCTCTCTCTCTCTCAGGTGGCGTTGGTTGAGTGTGGAGATGAGATGGCTTGTGGCAGCAGGGTCTCTCCAGCCGGCCTGGCCGAGGGGGTGTCAGCCCGAATGTGTCCACCGCACACGGACGAGGGAGGGACCGGCAGCAGGCCCAGTACTCAGGCAACACCAATGTGTGTGTGTGTGAGAGAGACTGTGTGTGTGTGTGTGTGAGAGAGAGAGAAAAACTGTGTGTGTGTTTGTAGTTGAGAGAGAGACTGTGTGTGTGTGTGTATGAGAGAGACTGTGTGTGTGTATATATGAGAGGGACTGTGTGTGTGTGTGTGTGTGAGAGAGAGACTCTGTGTGTGTGTGTTTGTAGTTGATAGAGAGAGAGACTGTGTGTGTGTGTTTGTAGTTGAGAAAGAGAGACTGTGTGTGTGTGTGTGAGAAAGAGAAACTGTGTGTGTGTGTGTGTGTGTGTTTGTAGTTGAGAGAGAGACTGTGTGTGTGTTTGTGTGTGTGTATGAGAGAGAGAGAGAGGCTGTGTGTGTATATGAGAGGGACTGTGTGTGTGTGTATGAGAGAGAGACTCTGTGTCTGTGTGTGTTTGTAGTGGATAGAGAGACTGTGTGTGTGTGAGAGAGAGACTGTATGTGTGTATGAGAGAGAGAGAGAGAGAGACTGTGTGTGTGTGTGTGTGTGGTTGAGAGAGAGACCGACTCTCTTTGTGTGTGTGTGTGTGTCTGTATGAGGGACAGACTGTGTGTGTGTGTGTGGTTGGGGAGAGAGACCGACTCTCTTTGTGTGTGTGTGTGTGTGTGTGTGTGTGTGTGTGTCTGTATGAGGGACAGACTCTGTGTGTGTGTGTGTGTGGTTGGGGAGAGCACGCCAGCAGACCTTGCCCAACACCTATGAGAGATGCCAACCAAGACGGTGGGAGCAAGTGGTCAGGGCTGCGTTTGTCTAGGTTTGCGTTGTATTCTTTTCCCAATGCTAATTTACACAATCATCTTACCTTTTGGTTGTTGTGTTTTGAAAACAATGTATTCAAACAGTCATGCCAATGGAACAGTGTGTGTGTGTGTGTGTTTGGAAGACCTTGGTAAGACACAGACAGAAACACTGCACTGGGGATCATAATTATGTGGGGGCAAGTGGGGTCACAAAGGCAGTCAGAGTGTTTGTTTGAGAGTGTGTGTGTGTGTGTGTGTGTGTGTGTGTGTGTGTGTGTGTGTGTGTGTGTGTGTGTGTGACGCCATTTAAAAGAGGAGTCTGGTGTAAAAGCTGCAGCACAGGAGGTAAGGGGAGGGGTGCTGAATTGCCTCTCGCACCGTCAACATCCACCCACCCAGTCAGAGTGTGTTTGAACAGCTTCATCTTATCTCATCTTGCAGCAAGTCAAGCCAGAAAACATCTTATCCTCTTCAAATACACACACACACACACACACACACACACACACACACACAATCCCAAAGCGGCAGACTTGATGTTTGGTCCAGAGGTGTGAAATGTGAGCATGCTGAAGTGTTAGTCGATTATAGGGTACAGTAAGATGCGAACATTACCAAGGGCATCATCGCATTGATACCCAGCGAAGAGATAAAATCACACAAAAAGGTTGAATGAATTTGAAGTTGTGTTGGACAAAAGTATCTGATAACGTGAATAAGTGTTAGTAAATGCTAGTGATTATGTGTCCACTCTAAACAGGTCAAAGTGAGGAAGTGTCACTCACGTTCTGTTCATTCACACACACACACACGCACGCACGTACACACACGCACACACACACACAGCTCTCACACACACACACACAGCTCAGGCAGAAGAACACACTGTGTCCTGTGTTTCTCTCTCTCACACACACACACAGCTCAGGCAGAAGAACACACTGTGTCCTGCGTTTCTCTCTCACACTCTCACACACACACACACACAGCTCAGGCAGAAGAGCACACTGTGTCCTGCGTTTCTCTCACACACTCACACACACACACACACACACACACACACAGCTCAGGCAGAAGAACACACTGTGTCCTGTGTTTCTCTCAGAGCCTCTTGCCACAAATATTGATCTTACAATGAAAACAAAACATATTTCTTCTTCTTTTTTCTGTAGATAAATATATATATCAGCATGGGGAGAGATTGCACTCTGGGTTATTAAAGAAACACACACAGAGTTAAGAACTCCGCTGCACTCTGTCCAAACGCGGAAATTCTATTACAGCAGACCCGCCATCAGATACAATGAAGTATTTTCAAGGGATCGGAAGGCAACAAAGTATATAAAATGCCATAAATAAAATATGGGGGACAATTTTAAGAGCATTAGAAGTTTGATCTCCTCCAGGCACTGCCGCTGGGGACTTTTGGACCAGCAATTATTTATAAAAATGAAATGTCAGGTTAGTTTGTCTCCTCTTAATTTGATTTCAGGTTTGATACATTTCTCCTTTGGACACAATGCACTTGGACAAATGCGAGAGGGAGGCGTTTTAAATAATTTGCTGGGGGACGACACACACCAGACACGTGTCCTCCATTTTGGAAATGAAGAAGTGTTGCGGGGAGGACAAAGGTATGTTTGGTATGTTTCCTCGTGTAACCCTGAGCTCACCCCACTCTAACCCAACTGCAGTGCCTGTCCCTCCATGATGCAGCAGGAGGTACTTTCAAACAAGTGCAGCTGGTGGAGACTCGGCCCAGCGGTGGCATCCTACAAGACAGACTGGGTCCTGAGGTCAGCGGCGATATAGTTAGCAGGACGCTACGTCAAGGAGGGGACTCTGAAATGGGTGAGACCTCTCTGGCGAAGTGAAATAAACCAATCACATGCAACCCAGTGTTAAATTCAGACCTATCTATCTATCTTTTATTATTTAACCAGTGTTAAACTCTGATCTATCTATCTATCTTTTATTAATTAACCAGTGTTACATTCTGATCTATCTATCTATCTTTTATTAATTAACCAGTGTTACATTCTGATCTATCTATCTATCTGTCTTTTATTAATTAACCAGTGTTAAACTCTGATCTATCCATCTATCGATCTTTTATTAATTAACCAGTGGTAAACTCTGATCTATCTATCTATCTGTCTTTTATTAATTAACCAGTGTTAAACTCTGATCTATCTATCTATCTATCTGTCTTTTATTAATTAACCAGTGTTAAACTCTGATCTATCTATCTGTCTTTTATTAATTAACCAGTGTTACATTCTGATCTATATATCTATCTTTTATTAAATAACCAGTGTTAAATTCTGATCTATCTATCTGTCTTTTATTAATTAACCAGTGTTAAACTCTGATCTATCTATCGATCTGTCTTTTATTAATTAACCAGTGTTAGATTCTGATCTATCTATCGATCTTTTATTAATTAACCAGTGTTAACTTCTGATCTATCTATCTGTTATTAATTAACCAGTGTTAACTTCTGATCTATCTATCTATCTGTTATTAATTAACCAGTGTTAAATTCTGATCTATCTATCTTTTATTAATTAACCAGTGTTAACTTCTGATCTATCTATCGATCTTTTATTAATTAACCAGTGTTAACTTCTGATCTATCTATCTATCTATCTATTAGAATGATAAAAAAGAGAGTGACTAGGATGAGATACAGAAAAGAAGATCAAAAAGAAGAAAGAGAGAAAGAAGCGAGAGGGAGGGTAAAAAAGAGGGCGAGACCGAGAGAGTGAGCGTGGTGTCGGCGGGCGAGCTGGTGGAGACGTCCTCTGAGTCCGAGACACACCTTGTTAAAGGTATTAGGATCAGAGCAGTGATTGATTTCCATGTCAGCCCTCTAAGTGGAGCACTGGAGTCCGGCGTCCACCACTCATCTTACACCTGGAGGTCAATTAACAACCGGCCACATCACATCACCCTCCCCCCACACGCACACACAGTTACACACACAGCATCTCACATACAGACATACACACAGTTACATACACACACAGCATCTCACATACAGACATACACACAGTGTCACATACACACAAACACACACACACACACACACACACACACACACACACACACACACAGCATCTCACATCCAGACATGCACACAGTTTCATACACACACAGCATCTCACATACAGACATACACACAGTCACATAGACACACACACAGTTACACACAGTTACACACACACACACACACACACACACACACACACACACACACAGCATCTCACATCCAGACATGCACACAGTTTCATACACACACAGCATCTCACATACAGACATACACACAGTCACATAGACACACACACAGTTACACACAGTTACACACACACACACACACACACACACACACAGTGTTTCACATACAGAGACAAATACAGTCTCACATACAGACACACACACACACACACACACTCACAGAAAAAGAGACAGTCACATCCACAGACACACATGGTCTCATTTGCCTGGCCTGGCCTATGTCACTGTATGACCTCCAGAGTGGGGAAGGGACAGCACAACAGGCTGCACAGGACCTGTAGGACAGCACGTGACATGACACTCATCTGTGTGTGTGTGTGTGTGCGTGTGCGTGTGTGGTCAAGCCAGGAGGAGAATGCCACCATGTCGAATATGGTGGGCAGCCCTGCGGTGCTGCTGGGTCAACCTCTGCACATCACGAGCACAGGGGTCACTCGGCGAAGCCAGTCACCCCACGACACGACCTCCTCCTCCGCCCGACTGACAGCTGGCCAACAGACAGCGTGGGGTTAACGACCTCTAAATAGGCCACTCACAGCTCCACGCTGACCGCCCGCATGCCTGTCTGCCTGCCTGCCTGTCGCTCTCCGCTCCGCACCCTGGCTAATTCTCATGTGCGGCGGCAGCGGCGATGCCAAATGACAGCGGGAGTCCTTTTCTCTATTCTCATTACAGCTTCGCAGAGTTGGAGAAGAGAGGGAGAGAGATGGGGGGAGAGGGAGGGAGAGAGATGGGGAGATAGAAAGAGAGAGAGAAGAGAGAGAGAGAGAGAGAGAGAGAGAGAGAGGGAGGGAGAGAGATGGGGAGATAGAAAGAGAGAGAGAAGAGAGAGAGAGAGAGAGAGAGAGAGAGAGAGGGAGGGAGAGAGATGGGGAGATAGAAAGAGAGAGAGAAGAGAGAGAGAGAGAGAGAGAGAGAGAGAGAGAGAGAGAGAGAGAGAGAGAGAGAGAGAGAGAGAGAGAGAGAGAGAGAGAGAGAGAGAGAGAGAGAAACCCATCCTGACAATCCTACACAAGTCTATTTACAGAGTCTCTTCAGTGATACACTGAGGCGAGTTTGTCTGCGCGACATTAAATATAGATGACTCGGGAGGAGCGCATCACGGGTGCATGATTAATGCCACATTTGACTGGGCCTCACTGCTACTTATTCCATCACTATTAGACTAATGGGCTTTGATTTGATAGAGATCATCCTCCGCCCGTCAAAAGGACGCGCAGTAATTAAACAGGCCCGTCACACTGCCACCGTCGCTGCTGTTGTCTCCCCGACTGCCTGCGTAGCGGAGGAAACGACGCCGTTACGAGACTCTGCCTGCGTAGCGGGGAAAACGACGCCGTTACGAGACTCTGCCTGACTGCAACCTTAATGCCAAACGGAGAGGGAGCCTCCTCTCCCTCGTTCTCCTTGCCGCATATTTCAACGCGACGGAAATCTGTTTAGCGAATTTAGTCCGATCACTCGGATCTGTCCGACGCGTCCACAGTGAAGCGGCTTGTGTGCACACAGATAGCAATCTCTCAACGTCTCTCCTTCTCTCCCCCACCTCACGTTTCTCCTTGGGAAGATGGGACTGGAAGGGTTAATCCCCCTCCCCCTCTCTTTCCCCTGTCTCTGACTTTGCCTTTCCCCCCTTCTCCCCTTCCCTCCTCTCTCTCTCTCTCTCTATCCCCCCCCATCGCTCCCTCTCTCTGTCTCCCTGCATCCATTTGCAAATGATCTCGCTTGTCTGCATATTGTCACTTGCAGCCTGCCCGCACATTCATCACCTGTCGGCCAGCTCGCCGTGCGCTTCCCGCGCCCTCCACACTTAATTGTTCCCACTCTGACCTGGGAGAATAGAGAATGATGTTCCCTTCTTCCCTCCCTCCTTTCTCTCTCTCTCTCCTTTCTCTCTCTCTCTCGCCAGAGCGGGGCGAAGTAGAATTAACAACTCTTGTGGGGACGGACGTGGCATGCTGTGGTCACTCCGGCTCCCGACACGCTCTCGTCTCCGACGCACTCCCCCCCCCCCCCCGCCACCTCCCCTCCTCCTCCACTGTGATCCTGGGGCGTCATCCCCAGCCCATTAAGAGGCGGAAGGTAGCGATTCCGTCGTCACACAAAGGAGGACACTCCAAAAAATGAATAGGAACTAAAATAAATAAAAATCCCTTACACCACAAAAAAAGGGCCTCACGTTCGGAGCCATTCCCCACCCCCCTGTCCCAGTACACATCGCACAGAAGGCACACGGAGAGGTCTGTGTTGCTGGTCCTTCTTAGCGGAGAGCTTTTTTTGGTGCTGCCCTTGTTTCTTATCCTGTCTAGGTCTCCTTGTGTATGGGGGGTGGGTATGGGGGCAACTGTCTTCATTTTTCTTGAGGGGCTTCTCAGCTGGGCTGAGATGGGGGGGGGGGGGGGGGGGGGGTTCAGGACGCTCGGGGAATGAAGCAGTGCAGCAAACGTCACGCACAATGGATTTATGGGCCCTTATCAGCATGCCATTTGCATTTGTGTTGAGCTTTGCAGCAGAGGCACATTTTCTCCCCATCCTTACCTCCCTCCCTCAATCTCTCTCTCTCTCTCCATCTCCCTGCCGGGGCGGCCTTAGCTGATGCCCACAGGGTCTCCCATGCATCACTCGTTCGTTCGCTCTCTCTCCCTCTCCCCTTCTGCCGCTAAACATTCCCACTGCATCAGCCAAGACAAGGCATCAATTATAGATGCGGTGGTTTCACTGTTGCAAAATACTACTTCCAGTTGGCTTAAATAAGATTAAAAATTAAATGTTGCTTGCTGAAAAGGAATATGAGCTATTTTGGAGACGGACTACTCGGCAGGAGTGGAGCGCACAGGCCTCCATGTGGTTTCAGAGTGTATGTGTGTGTGTGCGTTGTGTGTGTGAACAGTTATATCCATGTGTCCATACTGGTATGATTATTAAATAAAATTATGACTTGGGAAGGTAGATAACATGACACTCCTGTACGTCCTGTAATGAAGGGAATTCTGTCTCTCTATACAGGCTCTGTACTGCTGCTGAAGAGTTGTAAGGAAGAGACCTTATGTACATTGAGACAGTACAGTCTGTATTGCTACTGAAGAGTTGTCCTGTGTAGACCTTATGTACATTGAGACAGTACAGTCTGTCTGTGGTGTTTACAAGCATCAACATTGCTTGTAGACACACACCCACACACACACACACACCATAGCCTGCTGTTGTTGTAGGTATCATTGCACCTGTTTAAATCTTAAACAGTGCATGCCGAGTTTGAGAAGTGGCGCGCTTCAAGAGACACGTCCCCCCTCCCCCCTCCTCCTCCTCCCTCGCTCCTCTCCTTTTCGTCAAAAAGCTCTCTGTTCACTCAATTTTTCACAGGCTTCCTCCGCCATCTCTCCAGCGCGGCGGCTCCTCTCACGCTCCTCTCTTCCGGCCCCTTGCCAATCACTCTGTGGGCACGTCAGTCCCATGAAGTGACGGATGAAGAGAGGTCTGCCCTGGTCACGCTAGGCCGGACGTCGCCGTCCCCACCCCGCTCCTCTGATCCCGCCTCATCAATAATAAACGGCTGCTTCCATTATGGGCCCCCGCGCTTCTGCCTTAAGGCTGGGACTCACACGTGTATGAGGACAGAGAGAGAGAGAGAGAGAGAGAGAGAGAGAGAGAGAGAGAGAGAGAGAGAGAGAGCGAGAGCGAGAGAGAGGGAGAGAGAGAGAGAGACTGACAAAGGAAAGGAAGACGAGTTGAGAACATGGCAGCTTTCAGACATTAGCCATCAGTTCTGCCTTTCCATCAATAACGTCTGAGACGAAAAAGGGGAAAAAAATAGAAGAGAGAAGAGAAAGTCTGTTAGTCTGCCAGCGGCTGGCTGACTGTGTTGACCACTTCAAAGCATGGGCCAGGAATGAGGCCCAGTACAGCGTCATGCCGTTCAGACCTGGGTCCCACCGTGGCCGTTACAACGTTCCACCCCCCCCCCCACAATGCACTGCGAACCTGCAGTATCCACACTGGTCGCGCACAGTACAAAACCACAGAATGGAAGCAAACCCAAGTGTACCGGAAGGCATGCACGACGAGGCATCATCCCACAGTCCGAGTGGTTAATGCGCACACACACACACGAAAGGCAGACATACATTAGCACAAACTGTAGCTAAGGGCCTCAGTGTGAGCAGTCGAACCTTCTGGCCTCGAAAACCAAAACACGTAGCAAAGCGTGGCGGGCCGAGGCGCGACATGTAAGAGCTGAGCTTCAACCACATGTATGCATACCTGTTAGGCACAGGCTCTCCACCAAAGCCTAGTTTAATAGAGGCATATATTTAGAAGCGGAGCGAAGACCTACGCGAGCCACAGACGAGACCTGGGGTGCAGATCTCAAATAATTACACGGGTGTGAGGGTGATCACTATGACAGTACAGGGGTGAACCTAAAAAAAGGCCAACAACACATCCCTACAAATATCAGTTTCATGCGCCATGGTGACCTTAACTCATCAAGCCATGGTGGCTCTTAACAGTTAGCAGGAAGTCAGTTTTACAAGCCGCACCTTAATAAGGTTTACTAATCCCTACATGAAAAGGTTATTTTCAGTTTGGGTAGATGAACATGCACCCATGGCAAAAAGAGAACAAATCCCATTGTATAGCCATATCAGCAGCATCAGGCTGTGCATTTGAGCCATTCAAACCGCAATTGCAACTGCAAATGCACTATGGCACTGAAACTCTAGCATGACCTTCTCACCTCTCCAAGGTGCATCCTCTTCTAGGCGCGCACACACACACACACACACACACACACACACACACACAGGACAGGACGAGTATTGGTAAATACTTGCATGACAATGGGCTTTGCAGTGGAGCGTGTTCGGCGCCATTGTATATTAATAGAGACCTGTGTATATAATTCATGGGCTGGATTACTTTGGTGCGACGGTCCCTGGCCACGGCTTCTCCGCACGCTTGCTTGCTCTCAGGCATGACATGTGGAATACTAACGGCACCGGACAAGTGCAGGACTGCCACAGTTTACCACTGGCCAGCCTATCGCCCATTATAATAATCTATTCAGGGATTAAAGGGGGTTTTATCTTGAAGACTATGAATAATGAATGAGGAATTTCAAAATTTAATTGCCCTGAATTAAATGATTCAAGATAATGTTTCTTTTATAAATTTGTAATGGGGCAAGGGTTGAAAAAATATATAAAAAAAACCTATATTGAATAAAAGTTTTTTTTCCCTTCTTCTTTTAAAATAGGAATGAGGAAGAACAATGGGTTGGTGACCTTGTGAACCTTTGTGGAAAGTGCTAGAAAGATCGTGGAGTGACAGGTCAGGTTGAGAAAGACAGAGCAACACCTTACACGGTTAGGGTGAAAAATGAGAGCGATTTTAATCTCTGTCCGTTCACCGCAGACAGCCGCCCGACAAGAGGTGGCTTCACCCACACACAGCTCCGCTACCCCCAACTGAAAGCAACTGCATGTTAAAACAGAATCCATGGCAGCAGACTCCTCTGGCTCTAGATAGCTATGCTTAAGGGCTGGCAACGGTACACTTCAAAAGCAGTTGGCAAGCCCTCAGTTGCTATAAACATATATACAAAGCAGCAAGATCATTCAAAAGTCTTGCAAGTTAGAGGTGTCCATCCGTATCCATAGAAAGAGCACAGGGAGTTTAGCCTTGTTAGTCACTGGTAAAGTGTCGTGTATTTATTATAAACATTCTTTTTTTTTTTTTTTTTTTACTAAACATTGCTCGAATTTAAAAATACTTTTAATACCAGACAGACCGGGCACTGACCTGGTGGCAAATTCAGACAAAAGTGTTTTACAATGAACAAAATGAACGTTCCACAGTAACAATGAAAGTAGCACAGGAACTTCTCAGCTAGAAGCTTTGCATGTCTGCAGGGGCCGCTGCACAGTAACACATGGAAGGACACATGGAGCCAGTGACACACCATTCATTATGAGACATACATATGCATACTGCCTGGACATTCTAGGTCTGTGATTGGCATTCGTTTCCTCCAATCAGGAGGCAAGTTACACAGAATGGACACTTTTGCAGTGAACCAAGTGAACTTCTGTCTCTCCTGTTTGTAACATAGATATATCTTTCTTTAAGGCTTTAAAAAAAAAAAAAAAAAAAAAAACACTAGAGATAAACAAAAAACAAGAAAAAAAAAAAAAACATTCAATGAAAACATTGAAGGTACAAGTAATGTGTTGAACACAAAGTGTCACAGATTGACACATGGTGACTAAGAGCATTTTGAATTGAGCGATCAGAGAAGAAAGCCACCTTTTCCAGTCCTGTGTCACAGTGACAAACCGCTAGTCCAAACGAGTGAAGATATCCATGACAATGACTGTGAACATATCCTAAAGATGTGTTGTGGCTCAAATATCGACTTACATCCATTACAGACAAGCTGGTAAGTAAGTAGTAAGCCTCAGTATCTAACAATAACACACTCTGCTTGTGCCCCTTGCACATCGCAAAAGAATCATGATCCTAAAAAAAAAAGAAACGGACTAATTTAGTGAGATAGCGCTGATTGTTTCCACGAGAAAAGTGCAGGTCCACTCTACTGAACCAGTCTGGGCCAACGTTCTAAAGCATTAAGGCGCTCTCTCACGCCAAGTCGCAAATTGTCTGACAAAATATCGAATCATGCTGGTATACAGCATACATCCTATACATGTGTTCTTATTGGGTCTGTACACACGCAGAACAAAATTTGTTACGCTGAAAAATAAATTTGAGACTGAGCAAATTTTATCCTTGGTGCAGAAAGACTAATAAGAACACTTGTATTTAATTACCTGGCGTTGATTTTTGTGTGAATGTCACTAAGTGTGAAAAGGCCTTTAGTATGTATGTCTTAGTCAGTCAGTAAATCAGTCAGTCCTCCAGGGCCAGTGTAAGAGGCAGTGACTGGCATCTAAAGATAGACGACATCCATACCCATAGCTGGCGTTGTCTAGGAAAAGAAAAACTGGGCCCTTGGCTTGCAGCAGCAGCAACAACTGCTAGGGTGAACAGGTCTTAAGGGAGAAACTAAAACTTCCCAGATTACTACAGGTCACTCTTCTCCTGTTCCTGCTTGTTGGCTTATAGGTCAGTGAGTGTTCAGTAACCAATCAAAAAGCTTCACGATCTGAAATCCTCGGCTGAGCCCTCCATAAGGAATACACCTGCCGGGAGGGGACGTCTTAAAACAACAGCAAAACACCTTTAAAGACAAATGACCGTCCGTAGGAACAGGAAGCGCACACAGACTGCTGACTGCATCTATATAAAAAATACAAATAAAAAACAAAAACAAAAGAACAGAAAATGTTTAAACGTTTTTGTTTCATTTTGAATTGCTAAAGTTAAATAGCCGCTCCTGTCATAATTATCCTTAGTCTTCCTGTGAGACACTTAAAGTAACACTTAAAAAGAAAAAAATAAATAAAACTGCAGTGTGTACGTACGTGTGTGTGTGTGTGTGCGTGCACGCGAGTGTGTAGGTGTGTGTGTGTGTGCACGCGAGTGTGTATGTGTGTGTACGTGTGTGTGTGTGTGTGTGTGTGTATGGGTGTGTACGTGTGTGTGTCGGATCTACAGGCATGAGGATTCTAGTCTACGTTCTCTTTGGACACATCACCAGTTCTCTTTTCGCTCAAGTCGTCCTCTTGCTGCAAGTCCAGATCCTGCAAGTCCTTCTGCACCTTCTCCTCTTTCTTCTGTATCCCTCTCTCCTTCTCCCCCTCCGGCTGCGATGCGCCGTCGGGGCTATCGGCCACCTTGCGCTCTCCGTTGAGGAGTGGCGCAACCGGCGCGTCTCCTTGCTCCCTCTTTAGCTCCTTCTCCACGCTCCTCTCCTCCTCCTCCTCTTCCTCCTCCTCCTCCTCGAGCTTGCGCAGGATGATGGGGAGCTTGGCGTCGGCGTTCTCCAGCAGGGAGATGTCACTCTCCTCGTAGAGGGGCAGCGCGGCGCCCTCGTCCAGGCGCTGCTGGAAGTGCAGCCTCTTGGCCCGGCCGCTAGCCGCTGCCCGCTCCAGGATCTCCTTCTCCGCCAGACGCAGCTTGATGGCCGTGCGCGAGTGCAGCGACAGGTCGGGCTTCTCCAGCATGGCGCGGTCCTCCTGGACACCACGCGTACACACACACACACACACACGACAGGGACAAACATATGCCCAAACACACACACACACGACAGGGACAAACATATGCCCAAACACACACACAAACACAATGGAGACAAACACACATGCCCAAACACACACACACAAACAGAGACAAACATACATGCCCAAACACACACACACACACACACAGATACGACAGGGACAAGCACACATACACACAGTTACTAGAGAAAACATTCAATGTGAGGTAAGGAGTTTGTGAACTTTGGTGTGCTTTAGAATTTGAGAGAGAGAGAGAGAGAGAGAGAGAGAGAAGAGAGGAGAGAGAGAGAGAGAGAGGAACTTCAGTAATTAAGAGGGAAAATCTGCCCTTTTTGCTGACATTCAGTCCTTCACACACACCTGGGAGGTGGTTTTGTAGGTCTTGAGCAGTAGAGAGGCACGGGTCTCCAGAAAGGTCCACAGCTTGATCTCGTTCTCCCAGCTGACGGGGAAGTCCGTGTTGCCCAGCGTGAAGATCTTATTGATGGCGTGCTCGCCCACCAGATAGTCCTTCAGCTCCTCTGCAAAAGCACACACACACACGCACACACACACACACACACACATCCCGTCATATGACATGTATACCCATTTAGACACACACACACAGCTCTCCCATTAGCAGGCTAATCATGTACTGTAGTGGAGGAGCGTGTGTTGTGGGGTGGAGCAGGTGGTGTGGGGTGGAAGGGGTAGTGTGAGTGGTGTGGGGTGGAGCAGGTGAGGTGCAGGTGGAGTGGATGGTGCAGGTGGAGTGGGTGGAGCAGGTGGTGCAGGTGGAGTTGGTGGTGCAGGTGGAGTTGGTGGTGCAGGTGGAGTGGGTGGAGCAGGTGGAGCGGTGAGGTGAGGTGCGGTGTGGTTGGGCTGTGATTGTACGGTCTGATTACAGGACCAGATAGGAGATGCAAGGAGCTGGGAATGAGCGCTTAATGGGAGCACAGCACAGCACAGCGTCCTCTCAGATCTGTTAGAGAGAGAGAGAGAGAGAGGATGAGCGAGAGAGGATGAGAGAGAGGAGGAGAGAGAGGAATGAAGGAGGGACAGAGAGATGGATAGAGAAAGAAAAAGGAGAGGAAGAGATGGATAGAGAAAAGAAGAGAGACAAACAAGAGGTTGAGAGGATAAGAGAAGGAAAAAGGGACAGTGTGATGGAGACGGAGGAGGAGAAGGAGGGATAGAGAGAAAGAAATGGAGAGAACACATACACACTGGATGGTCTGTGGTGGCTTTAAAACATTAACATACAAAGCCTGAATAATATATGGCTCCGCCTTAAGAGGTCTTGCCAGAGGACGCGGCCTCTTGCTTCCTGGGATTTATGACACGGGTCCTTCCTGTGCGCACGGATGAATATTTCACGCGCTCAGGATCGCTCCTTCGTCACATCTGCGGGACTGTCTTGATCAATTAAACACCTCTGGGATGGCTGGTGTGTGTGTGTGTGTGTGAGTTGGCCCTCGTGAGTGTTGTAGGAGTCACTGGTAGAACATGCCTTCTCGACTCTCGTTTCATGGCAGGGAGGCACGCGCGTGTGTGTGAGAGAGACCGCTTACTTACTCTGTGTGTTTGTTTGTGTGTGTGTGTGTGTGTGTGTGTGTGTGAGAGAGAGAGACCACTTACTGTGTGTGTGTGTGTGTGTGTGTGTGTGTGTGTGTGTGTGTGTGTGTGTGTGTGTGTGTGTGTGTACCTTCAGTCATGCAGAAGACACGCAGAAAGGCCAGGAGCTGAGCGGAGATGGGTGGGTCACTGCAGTGCAGGGCGAAGATGCTGGACCTGTGGAGAGAGACATGAGGAGGTCAATGTGGAGGAGGACAACACACACACACACACACACACACATAATCACACACACAACATATTCATTACATCAGGCATTCAGGGCATCATGACCAAACCAAGCTCTGGTAGTGCCACATGACCCCACCACCCCACACACCATTCCCAACAATTTTAGGACAATTTAAAAAACGGTAGAATACAGTAAGAAGTGCATCAGTGAGTGCTGTTTTTAACAGTTACGTGTCAGTTTAAGACGGCTGGTGAGTGCTAGGATCGGCAAGACTTGTTGTAAGTGGTGCTATGAGAGATGTTCTCTAAAGAGCTGGATCTTCAGGAGTTTTTTGAAAATGGAGAGGGATGTCCCTGCCCTTGTAGGAACTGGCAGTGTGTTCCACCAATGAGGAACAACAGATGAGAAAAGTTTGGATTGGCCTGAGCGTACCGGTGGTAGAGCTAGACGTCGTTCGTCTGAGGAGCGCAGCGGTCTGGAGGTAGCGTATGTCTGTATGCGGGCATTCAAGTAGGCGGGAGCAGAACCGGAGACTACTTTGTAGGCAAGCGTTAGAGACTTGAATTTGATGCGGGCCGCCATAGGTAGCCAGTGTAGCTGGATGAGCAGCGGGGTAACATGTGCCCTTTTGGGTTGGTTTTAGACCAGGCGCGCCGCCGCGTTCTGGATCATCTGAAGGGGTTTCACTGCGCAGGCTGGGAGACCTGTCAGGAGGGCGTTGCAGTAGTCGAGTCGTGAGATGACTATTGCCTGAGCCAGAAGTTGGGTAGCATCTCAGTCAAGTAAGTCCTGACTTTCCGTATGTTGTAAAGTGCGAAACGGCATGACCGGGTGACTGAGGCAACATGATCTGAGAAGGTTAGTTGGTTGTCGAGAACAACTCCTAGATTTCTTGCAGTCCTGGTTGGTGAAACTGACAGGGAGTCAAATTTGGTGTTGATGTCGTGGTGTATGGTAGGTTTAGCTGGGAGGACCAGCAGTTCAGTCTTTGAGAGGTTCAGCTGGAGGTGGTGTGCCTTCATCCATGTAGCTATGTCTGAGAGGCAATCCAAGATCTGTGCTGAAACCAAGGGGTCATCAGGTGGAAAGGACAGATAGAGCTGTGTGTCGTCTGCATAGCAGTGGTATGAGAAGCCATGCGAACGGATAATCTGTCCCAAGGACGTGGTGTAGATAATAAAGAGAAGGGGGCCCAGCACTGAGCCCTGGGGGACCCCTGTGGTGAGATGGTGAGGTGCAGATAGCTGACCAAGCCATGACACGTTAAATGAGCATCCTGTGAGGTAGGATTCAAACCAGGAGAGAGCAGAACCGGAGATTCCCATGTTAGCGAGTATAGAGAGAAGGATGCGGTGATTAACCGTGTCAAAGGCAGCCGATAAATCAAGAAAAATGAGTACTGATGTCCGAGCGGTCGCCCTGGCTTCTTTTAAGGCTTCTGTTACAGACAGCAGAGCCATTTCGGTAGAGTGGTCGCTTTTGAACCCAGACTAATTTGGATCCAGAAGGTTGTTCTGTGAAAGGAAGTCAGAGACCTGTTTGGAGACTGCTCATTTAATGCCTTTGGATAGGAAAGGCAGGAGTGAGACAGGGCGGTAGTTCTCGACTTGAGCAGGGTTGAGAGAAGCTTTCTTAAGTAACGGTGTTACCTGGGCCATTTTGAACGCTGTTGGAAATGTGCCGGAGGTTAGCGAGGCATTGATCACATGTGTGATAGCTGGTGTGATGGTCGGGCTGATGGACTGAAGTAGGTATAGGATCCAGCGAGCATGTGGTAGGACGGCTACATATTAGGAGTCTAGATACTTCACTCTGGGAGAGAGGCGCGAATGCTGAAAAAGATGTTCCAGCAGCCCCTAGAGGTTGTAGGAGTGCGGTATCTGCTCACTCACACACACACACTAACTCCGCCCCATCCCTCAAAGAGAACTGTATTACAGTTCAATTATCTCCAACAGGATTGGCAGAGAGGTGCTAATGGTAGTCAGGTGCTGTAACCCCCTTCCCCCAACACACACACACACACACACACACACACACACACACACACACACACACACAACAAACCCACTGCTTGACATCTGATTGATCTGAAGTGAAGAGGCCAGTGAACCTGATGCATTTTTAAAAACATAACCTGATGCATTTTTAAAAACATGCTCAATCATTTATAATTTAGTCTTTAATTACTAAGGCAGATCAGCACACACACACACACACACACAACATTCTAGTCTTATTGCACGCGTACACACACACACAACCTTCTAGTCTTATTGCACGCGCACACACACACAACCTTCTAGTCTTATTGCACACGCACACACGCACACACGCACACACACACACACACACACACACACCCTATGCTTCAGCCTGCATCCCTGTCTCCCCCCACTCTCCTCCTCCTCCTGTCCTGGCTGCTGTCATAGCTGAGGGGAATTTAAGAAGGGCAATATTTTCATGCCTTTCGCTGTATTGATCAGTGACAGACAGCCCAGTAATATTGCGCTACAAAATGCATTACAGAGCTTTCGCAGGCATATAATTTAATTACCCCACTCACCCCCACCATACACACACACACAAGTCCTATATAAAAGTGTGAATCTGTAAGGCGGTTTAACCCTGAACTCTCCACACATAGATAGATAAAGCACTATTCTGTATGCGGTTTTCATATTACATTGTTTCTCATAGTGACCGCATTTTTTGTATTGCCCCCCCCCCCTAACGTAAGACAAACGCAAACTCCATCTTCACGGCATGTTGCTCATTAAAGAATCAGATGTAATCCATCAAGCACACAGCTGATGGCCCATCCTGTGGACTCCCTCTCTCTGTCTGATATCCCCCAGTTTCCCTCAGGTTAAAAAGAAAGAAAAGAAAAAAAGGCCTTCCATCCACCCGGCACTCGAAGTGCCACACAACAAAGGGCATGAGAAGAGCGCCGACCCCGCCATCTAATTAAATTATAGTGTGGAATTTAGAATACGATCAATAAGAGATTAAAAGCGGCTTATTAAAAATGTCAAGAGGGAGAGTGTGTGTGTGTTTGATTAGGCTAATGATAAAATGATGAGGCTCTCTCCTGGAGAATGTCACAGTGCTTTGCGAGCGCACAGGCCATTTCATCCACAACATTAGGAAGAGAGATCTCAGAATTCCTGTCCGTTATTAAGTGCTGCTGGGATACGTTCAGCACTACACAATAACACCAGTGTTTCCCACAGAATTGGATTCAATTTGTGGCGGTAGCTGACTTGGAAACGGGGGGTATTAAGATCGTCTTGGTAGTGTATAGGTCTAGGCCTAATTGAGTGCACTTTAAGACGTTTGAGGGAACCTTTGCAATTGTAACACAGTTGAAAGGCTGCTGATGTGTGGATGCAATTCATAACGTTTTCTACATAGTTAAAATAAAGGTTTGTACTTCTCCTTGGGACAAGCACTTTTGAATTTTGGAAAACACTTTTCCATTTACATCGGGATTTTGCAAACATTCAGTGTCAGAGTCAATAAAATGAGCCCTTCAACGAAATTGACAAGCAGCTGTAAGTAGGCTAAGCATGCTAAATTCGACATCCAAACAGTATTCTAACGTTAGCTTTGAGATACTGCTTGATTTCATAACTTAAATTATTTTAGTCTCTTCAATGTAGCCTACTATGTTGTGATAAGACCTTAGCAGAGTTCACTTTAATGCAGCAGTTTTGAACAAATTTGCGCAGCATGGTCACGATGCTAAGCGGATTTAATAGAAATTTAGCCAGACGTCTTCTATGCAATGCTTCTATGTGGCAACAACAATCCTTCAACAATCGTGAATATTTTGTTAAATGCACATGCAGAGGAGGGGCAGCGGGCTACGAGAGAGAGCGGGGCGGGGCAAGGAAAGGCTGCGTGCGTAAAAAGCGCAGCTCAATGGCAATGCAAGGATTTGACCTTATATTTAATTTAAATTAAATTAAATTATTTATTTTACAATTACAATTTAAATGAAATTAAATGAAATTAAATGAAATTAAATTAAACATAGAATACTAATCTGTGGCGGTGGCGCCCCGCCACAGATTAGTCAATGTATGGGAAACACTGAACACAGTGTGCCCACTCCATAGAAGAGGACCAACCTATGCATAGGCATCTGCTGAAAAAAGATGGTATAACTTTTATTAACCATTCATTCTCTTTACATGGTGTGTTGTGCTTGGCTACTTAAAGGTGCTCTAAGCGATACCATGCGTTTTTTAGGCTAAAACATTTTATGTCACTTACTGCAAACAGCACCTAACCAACCGCTAGCTGTCTGTGTCCTGAATAACACTGTAAAAAAACGCGATCTCTGTGGACAGCACAGGCTCCAAAAACGGCAACAAAAACAACCTGGGCAAACCTAGCCCATAAAAACATAACAAACTGTTCCAGCAAATCACAAACGAGATGTGCGTTTAGGAGAGTTTCAATTGCCCGGGAGCAGCACGGGAGGGAGGGGGAGGAAGTAGCGAGCTAGCTCTCTGTTTTGTTTGAAAGACAACAGAAGTGACGTTACCCAGCATCGCTTAGAGCGCCTTTAATTACATTCTGATTCACCGTGAAATGTATTGTGCTTGCTCCAGTGATATACACATGCTTAATTTAATGATCCTCATTATAATGATTAGAGACATCAGTGGGTGAGAGGCAGTACCAAAGCCAGAGTGCACATGGCTTCTGAATCATGTCAGTACCAAAGCCAGAGTAGAGTGCACATGGCTTATGAATCAAGTCAGTACCAAAGAGCAGAGTGCACATGGCTTCTGAATCATGTCAGTACCAAAGCCAGAGTGCACATGGCTTCTGAATCATGTTAGTGTTTCTTTGTTTTTTTTGCCCAAATTGTTCAAAGAATGTGAACACACCTCTGAACTCAGAGAGCAGTTAGAGGGGACAGATGTGGCCCCTATGTGGCCCTAAACCCCCGTACCCAGCATTCCCAGGTTACTGCCACATCCAGTGATCCAGTGGGCAGAGAGGGCGATGGACAAAGTTGCTATGTGGTGTTAGTT
>NC_055975.1:28200342-28205772 GCF_018492685.1 Alosa sapidissima | reverse complement strand
TAGGGCCTGTAGGTGGCGACCTTGACACAGGTTGCAGGTCTTCTTTAAGGTGCACTGCACCGCCTGGTGTGAGCGCGCACAGCGCCAACATCTCTTGTTGGTCTTAATCCACTCAGTTAGCTGTCCTTTGCTTAGCTTACCGATGGCCGTGCACTGACTCAGGTGGTGTTCTCGGTTATCGCAGAATGCACAGTAGGGTGCTGGCTTGACCTTGGTTTGACTGTCACTTATAGGTTTGACCTCCCTAGGTGTACTGTCTGTTCCATGCAGCACAGTGACGGAGGGCTTCTTTGGGTTGGTGCTAGGCTTAGCACTGGGCTTGGCTTTCACCCCTCTGGAAGACAGTTGGCCATCGAAGTCTTGACACCAGGCTTCATGCTTCAGCCACTGAGCTAGGTCGTAGAGGGTGTAACTCCTCTTAGACTGGCTGAACATGCATCTGCGGAAATCAGCTCGCTGTTCTGGTGGCAGCTTGTTGAGCAGCCTTGCAACGTGGGTACCGCATAGGAGCTCCACCTCACCATCAGGGCCAAGTGTCTTCAACATTCCCACCAGTGACTGTATCTGAAGGGAGAACTGGTCGAAGGCCACTGCATCGCCCCGTCTAATGTCAGGTGTGTCCATCACCTCAGCGATCCGCTTAATAGTCAACTGATGAGGCTGTCCAAACTTCTCATTCAGGGCCATCATTGTGTCAGTAAACGGTGTCTGGGAGTGGATGTAGGCATCAGCTATCAGTTTGGCCTCCTCTAGCTTCAGGTGATCAACTAAGACTTGATACTTAAACATTTCGGTACTATCAACAGGTAGCAGGTTCTCTAGGGCAATCTTGAGGTGAGTAAACTCACCAGGGTCTCGATGAGAGAAGTTGGGTATGGTAGCACGGGGCCCACGATATGCTGATTCTACGATGGAGGTGTGGTATGATGGCCTGGAGTAGGTTGGCGCTTGCCTGGTTGCATATGGCAGACCCTGAGGAGGTGGTGGACGTTGCACTGGCGGAGGGCGGAGTGCAGTGGGGTTCAGAGGCACACCATATGGTGTGGAGGTGAGCTGCGGTGGAGGTGGGGGCAAACTAGACCATGCAGGGCGCTGTCGCTGGGTAACTGTAGGGCCGTGGCTATTACTGGGGTAGGTGGGCCCGAAAGGTTGGCTGGTTGGTGGTGCTGACAACGGCTGGGCTACTGGCGCCACATTCTGCTTGGCTGCTAGTGTCTCATTTCTTAATAGCTGCAGTTCACTCATCAATCGGTCGAGGCGGTCGACTGTGGGCTGCTCACTCGCAGGTGGCACATCTCCGGTGTTGCTTAACCACAGTGGTGGTGGTGGCCATCCTCCATCATCATCCACTGTGGTAGGGTGATAGCCATGTGCCTCGTGCGGTTGTTGTAGACTGCGTGCAGTATTCACCAGCTGTAGCATGTCTGCACGGACTGCTTTGAGTTCTGCTAGGCCTGCTGACATGCGCTGCTGGGACTGCAGTGACTGCTCCAACATGTGCTCTAACACACGCCTCTCATGCTGGATGTCTTCTAGCTCTGCGTCATAGGCTGTGCTCTTAACAGGTGAGTGACTCAGGAGATGACGAGGAGTACTGTGACTATGTGCATTTTCCTCTTCATGCCAATGAGCACCAAGCCCCCTGTAGTCTACTTCATAATCTTCATAACGGAGAGGAGGGCGTGTCTGGCGTCGGGGGCGCGCACCGGGGAATTCAACATCTTTCATATCCATCTTGATTGAGTACAATGTACATCCGGCTCGAAGGACCATTAATGTAGGGGAGATAGCAGGTGGTTGGACTGTATATTAAGACTATTAGGTTGCACCGTTCAGTTTTCATCGAACACAATCAAGGAGTGCCGGCCAGAGCACTACTTAAGGCCTGAAGATGTTGAATGGGGGGTTTGGTTGGAAAGGATGACGCAAGGCGGTTTGAGTAAAGTTGACTTCTTCTATTGAACTGCAGTATTTACAATACATAGGTTTGGATCTGCGTTTATGTGTTCGCGTGATCCTAAACACAACAGAAATAAATACAATAAATCAGATGCTGTCTGTGGCGTTACTAATCTCTTCACACCACACTAAGCACTATTCCAATCATTAATACACATAACTGAGGTAGATTAACTGGATTTACATTGGCAGCATGTGATCTAGGCAGGTTCGACACAATCTACCGAATAATTACAGGATTACTCACAAATATACCAAATATGCATCAATACTAACTTAACTTTATCTAAACTGTAATATTCAGTCACTTACGTTGGTCATTTATGCACACAAACACAAGGATTAATTCAGATGAAAGGGGGAAACTTTCTGAAGTCAGGTATAACTGAATCATGGCATCTGAACTACACAAAGATGGAGGAAAGCGTGATGTCATATCCTGAAACTAGCGATATCAAAATAAGAGTCATTAGGCTAAACTCAGAAAATGCATTAACTAACCAGGGAAAACTATTTATCAAACTAAAAGTCCATAGTCTTTTCTACAGTGTGTGTGTGTTTGTGTATGTGTGTGTGTGTGTGTGTGTATGTGTGTGTATGTGTGTGTTTGGGTGTGTTTGGGTGTGTTTGGGTGTGTGTGTGTGTGTGTGTGTGTGTGTGCATGTTTCTGTGTTTGAGATGTGCTGTGCTGTGTTTGCTGCTGGATCCTCTGCTATCTCATTTGGTCATTGTGACAGATGTGTTTAGCCACAGGGACATTGGGCGACTCCAAGGCACGCACACGTTGCTTCAGATCTCCTGTTCCCTGGGCAGGGGTATCCATGCCAGTGCCCGGCAGGAATGGCACTGCCCAGATCGACCAGCTGAGCTTTAGAAGGGCACCGGGAAGATACGCTGAAAGAGCTAAGAGTTAGGTGCCTGGCAAGGGTGGCATTCAGAAAAAATGATGGGCAGCCATGCTTGTGCCACAGAGTGAGACGAGGTCCAGTTCAAATCATACAGCCAGCGAAGCTTGCAGCTGGACAGGGCTGTCTGTGTCACAGATGACGTCCAGTTAATGTCAAACTGCAGTGAGGCTGGAGTCAGACGGGATGGTCTGGAGCAAAGAGGACGTCCAGCTAACATCAGATGGCAGGGAAGGGCTGTGTGAACCACTACGTCAGAGGCTACTCTGGTGTGGGAGATCTGGCGTGCGTGCGTGCGCATTGGACTTACCATGCCATTGGTGTGGTTGGACAGGAGATGTTCCGTGTGTCTGTCTGTGTCTGTGTGTGTGTGTGTGTGTGTGTGTGTGTGTCAGACTCACCAGGCCGTTGGTGTGGTTGGACAGTAGATGCTTCGTGTGTGTGTGTGTGTGTGTGTGTGTGTGTGTGTGTGTGTGTGTGTGTGTGTCAGACTCACCAGGCCGTTGGTGTGGTTGGACAGTAGATATTTGTGTGTGTGTGTGTGTGTGTGTGTGTGTGTGTGTGTGTGTGTGTGTGTGTGTGTGTGGGTCAGACTCACCAGGCCGTTGGTGTGGTTGCACATATCCCAGAGTGGGATCAGCGCCAGGGTGACCCGACTGCCGTCCTCCGTGGGGATCTGGTTCTGTCGGGTCATCACCGAGGAAACGGCCCACCTGTCACCAACAGAGGTCAAACACGTTACCAACGTCCGCCATCCAGCCAGCCAACTGACCTTCAAACAGCCCTATCACACTATCAAAACTACAGGGAAAACAGTTACAATAAATAATGCTATATTCAATTAAATTATTTTCATAGGTTGCGGTTTTTCGTTCTCTCAGTAGCCACACCGCAGAGGTAAATATCTAAACAAAGAGGCCATTATTTTATAAGACACATACTGCATGTATTAGTTTGTGTTTGTTTGTTTGTTTGTTGTTGTTGTCTTTACTGTATTTAGAGGTCAGGAAAGCTCAGATTGTTATTTGTCATCCATGCACATCCACATTTCCCTGTTTAATTGTGCGTGTGTAGCTGTGTGTACTCCGCCTCTCCTCTGAGCCCACGTTACCCAGAGGGGGCGCAGGCTTGCATCACACCCCAGCAGCCGCACATGAAAGCACACTCACTATAAATTATTCCCTCAAAGATAATCCAACGCTAATGAAAGAACAATGAGAACAAAAACGCCTCGTTTTGAGGGACTCGTTTCCGATAGTGGGAACATTTTGGTACTTTTTAGAGACCCCTCCCCCCCCCACACACACACACACACACACACACAAAATAACGGGTTGGGTTTTCAGGAGACGTGTGGCCCTGTGAAAGCGGTGAGCTCACCTACCTGTAGTCATCGAAGGTGAACGCATCCTTCAGGGGCAGCTTGCTGGCATTGGGATGAGTCTGATTGGGGAGAAAGGGAAGAACAGAGGAGAGAGAAAAAGAACAAGACAGAGAGAAAGAGAGAAAGAAAGAAGCAGAAAGAAGACAGAGAGAGGATGAGGGATGGAGTGAAACAGAGAACATGATGAGTGAAAGAGATGGTGTGAAGAAAAGAACAGTGAAAGAAAGAAGAAGAAAGAAGAGAGGAAATGAAGACAGAAGAGATGGAGGAGAGGAGATGGAGAGATAGTGTAAGGAAAAGACATGAACAGGAGAAAAACAGAGGTAGAGAGAGAGAGGTAGAGAGAGAGAGAGAGAGAGATGGAGCAAATAGAAAGAAATGAGAGAGAGAGGGAAAGATGGAGCAAATAGAAAGAAATGAGAGAGGGAGAGGGAGAGACAGACAGAGGAGAGAGGAGAAAAGCTTAAATCAGTTGGAGGAATTTCATTATGCGGCTGCCTAACAGCTCCTAACAAGAGGATGGTGAGGCAGCGAGTGTCCAGCGGAGCTGCGCTGGGATCATGGTGGCATTAGCCCCCCATACATCACTGTCAGCTTAATTTGTTGTGCCCAGCAGACGTCATAAATCTGCTTCATCAATTTGGCTGACAAGAGAGCCGGCGGTGCCACTGAAATCTACATTTAAAGCCACAGACGCACCCCCTCCAAGGCCTCATTTGCACAGCGTGTCACACCGAGGGAAGGAAGGAGGGACGGAGGGATGGAGGAGAGGGGGGGGCTGCGAAGGAAAAGAGGAGAGAGAGAGAGAGAGAGAGAGAGAGAGAGAGAGAGAGAGAGAGAGAGCGCAAAGGAAGAGAAAATGACCAGGTCTAATGCAGCCTCCACTACCCCCCTTTTCCTCAGCATGCAGAGCGAGTCATATTAAAAAACAGCCTGGACAGCGAGACGAGTGGAGAAGCGGCACACAAAGGACTCTCCTCTGCGCGCTCAGGAGCCGCACTGGCCTGCTGTGTGGCTGTGCGCTGTCAGGGAACAGCACTCTCTCTACAGGAACAGAAAAGCCTGCGCAGCACTAAGGACTTCCCTCCACACTACTCTACTCTTGAGCAACCATGGCCACCTGCGTGGTTCCGGTGCTTACTTTGTCTAGAACCGGTTTAGAACGTCAGTGCTGTGAGCACC
>NC_055975.1:28147842-28195342 GCF_018492685.1 Alosa sapidissima | reverse complement strand
AATGAAATGTGTTGAAATAATGAGGGTTATGAAGACACAAATACACAAGAAGCCCAGATGCTCACGGTAATGGCAATAATAGTGTCATTTATGTACTAATGTGCATAAATGGCAGGAATATTAATTGTTTTAGGCGCGAACAGCAGACGAAGGTACAATAAACCATGTTCCAGTAATTTAACTGCTGTGGGGAGCCCAACGTTTAATAACCAAAAGATGTCAATAGACTAGTGGGAAAAATGACAAATACATTAACATCGCCACATGAATATTTGATGCCTTATCTTGACAGTGCGGTGGATACAATTTTTTCTAATTGACAGTCATCTAATGAAAGGAACAACCAAGATGATCGGAGGTTTTAAAATGTAATTCGGAAGAACGGAGTCTTTTTATTGCCTCTTTAATAGCCCTGGCGTGAAACACAAAGAGGGTAATATTTATTGGCCTGATCACAGGGACGCCCTAAATTAAATCGAAATAAATCATCATTTCCACATGCCATTTAATACCCGCAAATCTGCATATTTACTGATTTCCATCACAATATCTAAATCATGAATTACATTTGATAATAATAGAGTCGACTTCATCAAAGAGATATCACTTCATCAAAGATATCATTATAGTGCATGAAAATGCATTGTACTGTTCTTCCTAGGCTTCTTCTTCTTCTTCTTCTTCTTCTAACGCAGTTAATGCAGCTTCAACCGTTTAACGTAGAAACTTCATTCAAACTATGTTACGTAGGTCTTACTTAGGACATCTGGGCTTTGTATTTTTCATCTTTGTAACTTTTATACTTTTTAAACTATTTATGAAAAACTACTCAAAATTTCCTTTTAACGCGGTGATGGAACTACAGCTGCATGTGACGTCACATGTTTGGGCGCTTAATAGAGCATCACAGTCCCGCCCCTCCTTCGAGAGAGCTTAGTTTCCGGAAGTAAATTTCCCATTCATTTCTCCCATTGACGTTTTGGAAAAACCCGTATCTAAAGAGTTTTAGAGCATGTCTTAGGCTAATCAGCTACGGCGTAACTCATAAGCATACAACATATCGTTTCGAGTGAAAAAAGTCCAAAAAAAGTCAAAGGTACAAGACTGTGTACATATTTTCATTTCCGAGCGAAGGAACTACTCATCCCATAAACCACCGCGCCTCACTGAATAATATATAAGCAGCACAAACCAGCGCGAAATCATTTCCAACCGGCTACAGCACGCGAACCCTTTCCTCCAAACAATGATTTTAATATAGTTAATAGCAGTTATTTCAGGAGTAATCGTGTAAATAATAGTGTTTTGGTATTGAATGTTATATTTACCATCGTGTATTTTATATCGTGTGTGTGAAACCGGTTAACGTTAACGTTAGCAACATTGTGCAGTGCTTCATATCTGACGGCCATCCTGATGCATGGACCGGTGCATGGTCTGCTCTTGGACCACCATATTCAGTTTATTAACTTGCAGTGAATTATTACACAAAATGTTCATTAAATGTACGAAGAAGTATTTCTAGGTTAATGACTGATGATATGGCTCGTACAGTATGAAGGATACAGTAGCCTAGCTAATGGTAACTAGCATTACCAACCTCCCTGCAAAACTCACCACACAACTTCGTAGGTTTGATAGGTCTTGTCCCTCATGCTGGCACTTACAAAACCCACAAGCTGACCCTCGACACACAACAGTCAATAACGTGACCCGATTTAAAGTGGTTCTCACCCCTTTGGACACTCTTGATTTCATCCTTGAAACAGTGAAATATTCACGGGGGCATGGACGGTTTGCTAACCATTTTACTGCAGTGTCTAGCCGGTGGTAGCATCCAGCTTGTGCTATCAGCTAGCTAGCTAGTTCAAAGGTTTAAGTACTTAATGGGGATATACAGGGCTTTTTATGCCTCGACTAAATTGATGTTTCATATAAACAACAATTCATATTCATAGAAACAACAAGATCACTAAAACATAATATATTTCATACCTGTGTTGCAGCATGTAGGATAATGTTAGCAGCATTATAATGACATTCAAATGTCTGAAAGGCTAATGATTAGCCTATCGGCTACCTGAAAAGTTAAGTGTTCAAACTAGCATTTCCAGTGTTCTATTTGATGGTGTATTGGCCCTGACTAAGTTTGTGTGATATATAAACCACAATCCTTGTTGATACAAGTACCAATGTTCGTCTAGAAAGTTTTTATTCACATTAAGAATTTCGCCATAGGCAGTAAAAGACTCCGCCATCGTTGTCAATAATTTTCGCTGATAAAGTTTCAAACTATGACCTTAACAGCCTTTCCACCAATCAGAGGCATCACTGTGGGATTGTGGGATTGTTCAGGATTGTGGGTAATGAAGTATTATCCAAGACATCGCGAATAAAAGACATTTATCTCAAAACAAGGCTAGTGCCCTGTGAACTTTTGGCGTCTATATGAGCATACACAATCGCTTAGTACAGCCGTAGCTGGTTTTGAGTCTACCATGTGCAGTTAAGTTTTTATGGCTTATACCTGAATTGTCAATGGAGAAATTGCATTGAATTCTTACTTCCGGAAACTCCTGTGGGCGGGACTGTGATGCTCTATCTAACTGATCAATACGCAATTTGCTTAACTGGCTTAACATATTTTTGTAATAACGGAACGTGATGTAAACCGTGTGGTGATAACCTTTATGTCAGGATAACTGGTGTTGTGCTTCTACTCACATGAAGAGCTAGCTGTAAGTGTTAAGTGTCAATACTAACCAGGCTAATAAACAAACCATGCTACCGTGTGTAACAGACTGTATATATAGAACTATACCAAATATGGATATACAGTCCTTTTTGCTTCTTATTATGACCGCCGCGCAGCGAAGGTTTAGTCAGATTTTTTTTTTTTTTTCTTCTTTTTCGCATGCCCAAATTTCCGTCAATGATTCCCGGGACACTGAAAGACCGGGGTACACGAAACTTGGTGGGCATGTAACCCCACATGGATAGCATGGAACCATCGTTTTTCGTTTTGATCTGTAGTCCCCCTGCTGGACTGGACCCCCCGAAAGGAGGGTAGGGCAGACAGTTTTCTGTCAATATCTCGAAAACCATAGGGTTTAGGGAGGACCATTTTTTATTTTGTATGTTGATCTCAAGGGGCCATGTCAACCCATTCCATAACCACTCATTTCATGTATAGCGCCACCTAGTTAAACACAAAAAAGTAAAAATGAGGTGTTGTAATTGAAGGTATCTGTGACCTAACATAGTCAAAACTGCACGAAATTGGAAGTGTAGAATCATTATGACACACTCTGTATGCACGCCAAGTTTTGTGGAATTCTGTTCATGGGGGGGCACACAATAAATTAATTTATGTTACTATACACCAACTGGCCTGTAGGTGGCCGGAGACAGTTTTCTGTGAATATCTCGAGAACCGTAGGGCCTAGGAGGTCCACCTTTTTTATGTATGTTGGTCTTAAGGGGGCATGTCAACCCATCCAATTACCACTTATTTCATGTATAGCGCCACCTAGTTAAAAATTAAAAAGCAAAAAATTTGGTGTTTTCATCACAATATCTCTGGCTGACAAGGTCAAAACTGCACGAAATTAAAAGTGTAGGATCATTATGACACCCTCCGAATGCATGCCAAGTTTTGTGTGTTTTCGTTCATGGGGGGCCTTACAATAAAATAATTTATGTGTACATTTAGTGACGTACACCAACAAGGATTCCCGGGACACTGAAAGACCGGGGTACACAAAACTTGGTGGGCATGTACCCCCACATGGATAGCATGGAACCGGCATTTTTCGTTTTGATCTGTAGCCCCCCCGCTGGACTGGACCCCCCGAAAGGAGGGTAGGGCAGATACAGTTCTCTGTGAATATCTTGAGAACTGTAGAGCCTAGGTTGACCATTTTTTTCCATATGATTGCCACCAGGGGTCATGTTATCCCATTTCATGTGCACACATGTGCACAAACAGATACACACACATATACATTCACAGTAATCATACGTATGACACATACTCTCACAGTAGACATATGTACGCTTGCATGCACAGGCACATACGCAGGCACACACACAAGCACGCACACACACACACACACACACACACACACACACACATACACATAACATAAACATAACAAAAACAATCAAGAATTTCTCAGAATTATGAACAGGCAAGATGGAGGTGGGGTTGTATAAAATTAATTTCACATGTGAAATCTATGAACTAATCATGTTTTGGTACTTGTTGTCTAGCAGATACCAGTGAGAATTGAGTGTGGATAATGCAATTTAGTGAGACAGTTAGAATCATATAGGCCTTTCAGCGTGATTTCTTTTTGTGGAAAATATGTGCTGGACTGGGCGGCGGTCATATTTTGTACCGCTCTGCGGTACATCTAGTTGTAAAAACAACTGTGGGCCTACACAAGTGGTCGGCATCCCGGTCAATATTTGATATTAAAATTTCAATTTTGAAGCTATTTGTAACTATGTGTAGCCTATGCAACCCGACTGTTGTAGGCTTGCCTACCACTCTGCAGTGCCTTGCCTACCATTCTTGCCTACCACTCTAGTTGTAAACAAACGGTGACGTAACATTAGAACGGAGGAGCAAAACCTTAATTTAACTGTTCAGTCGTTCCAACTACATTAAACCTCATACCTAGCAAATAATTTAACCATTTAAACTATCCACCTATTTAACTGTTCAGTCATTCCAACTATATTAAACCTCATCTACCTAGCAAATAATTTAACCATATAAACTATCCACCTATTTAACTGTTCAGTCATTCCAACTATATTAAACCTCATCTACCTAGCAACCAATATAGTTTGTTTTTACTCTGTATGATATTTTACATCATATTTTAGCATTTTCATGCACTGTATTTCCTTCTGGAAATGCTTTTCTAGTTTACTCCACTGCTCCAATGGCAATGAAACAGAAAATGGCTCTCTCAAGAAGAGTGAGCGATCTTCATGACCGAAACCTCATCAAAAGACTAGGCCTGAACAAAGCTGTGAACAAAATGATTCACCTTACAGCAAATGACCATCACTACGAGTACACAAAATATCAATATGACACCAAGCTACTCTGGCTACAACACAAGGGGGGGAAAAAACAACAAATCATCAATACAGTTTCAAGAAAACAAAACTTCACAGATCAAATGTCAGTAAGACACTATGCCAGCAACTAGCCTGAAGGAAATATAAATGGACACTGCTTATGGTCTTGGTTTATGTGATCAGATTAACAGCACTGTCAACTTGTCTCAAATCTACTTATACGCAGCGTACTTACAATTCTAAATTTCTTCTGTGAATAATTCCATTTCATCTAAGATTATTCCCCCCCCCCCCCCCCCCCCCAACACAAAATGCAGGCGTTTCTTCTAAACTGTGAGAGAAATGTCACAATGTGACACAAGAATCAGTGGTTTGTCCCCGTGACAAGACATGCAGTAAAATAAGACAACACTTTACTCTCCTTTCACATGAGGAGCAGTGTGAGTATGGCGCCATCTGCTGGTCACATGTGGTCACTGCTGGCAGCACGGTGAGCCGTGTCAATGGCAGCTTATCACAACCGTTGAAATTGAGTGCAAGAGGGCATTCATTCAGCAGCTCAGGCTGGCCCATCTCAGGCAAGACCGCAGACTTCAGTGGCTGGGAAGCTTTCAGAAGAGCCCCAGTTCTCACAGAGGAGAGGAGAGGAGAGAAGAGAAGAGAGGAGAGGAGAGGAGAGGGCTGAGAGAGACAGACCCTGCTGAACAAGGCTGGGGCAGGTTTATGCCATAAGATGGCAGACACAGAGAACACGCCTCAAAAAGACGGCTTCCTGCTTTGGCAAACATGTTGCCTACTTGACTTTGTACCACATGAAATCTGATTAGCTGTTAAACGCATTGTTATCTGCATATCAGTGTTAGATTTTAATTGGGACTGGGGTTAAGGTAAGGGTTGGTAAGTAAGGGATAATGAATAGTGTACTGGTCATTCCTTGACAAACAAATCTGGACAGGCATACTGGTACACGGTGTTCCAGGACTAGGGCTGTCACTTTTGTGAAAAAATCCTGTTTGATTTTTGAGACATAAGTGTTCATTGAATCGACTGTAAAATCGATTTTTTTATGTCTAAAGACGTTTCCATTTTCAATGCCAAATATAGACCAGTCCACAAACAACTAACAGGCATTAGGACGAATGTAAAGAGGGCACTTGTAGACGCAAGCAATATTTCTGATGATTTATTGGCGTGAAGTTTCGTGCACAATGACAAACAGGAGTGCAACATTCTCGAAAAACAGTAAGCCGAGTGGACTGCCATAAAATCAGTGACAAACATGACTGCAGGCTTCAACGTAGCTGTGTCTGTGTTTACGATTAGAAATGTCAAACAAATTTCGGCTACGTAGAACTCGACTGCACAGTTTGCATAGCCTACCGCTTTGTTCTTCTCCATAGTTTGATATACCAAAAATCCGAAGTACTGTACTTCCACATCAAACTCCTCAAGTTATTAGGGCCTATCACTCGTCTCTCTACATGTCGCACAGGTTGATTGCGTTGTCCTCCATTTTTTGGCAAAACACGAGCAGCACAGCAGCTGATTGAAACAGCTGTTTCCGGTGCGTAAAATTGGTGGGAATTTTCTTCTTAGCTTTCGCAATGCTTACTGCACTTCGGAATTCTTTTACATTCTTATATTCTTGTTTGTGAATTTTGTTACATCTATCTTTTTTATTTGTTTAATTCGTTTAAAATTAATAGTGTACATATTTGGTTAAAATCGATTCCCTATTTTAGGTTTCGAAACTTGTGTTGTTTGGTCCAATCGATTGTGCAATCGATTTTCGAACGTAAAGTGACAGCCCTATCCAGGACTACCTGAGGATGTCTGTGAATTGGCCCGTGTGAACACACACACACAAACCATCATCGAAATGCCTTTGTAGTAGTAGGCGTACAAAACTGTACGAATGTACAAGACTGATCTTGAACTCGCTTGTGACACCTGTGATTGCCTCGCTCGGACGCACGCATGCACGCACGCATGCACGCACGCACGCACGCACCAACCTCCTCACCTGGATGACTTTGTAGAAGTAGGCGTACTGGCGCGCGGTGTTCTTGTACTGGCTCAGGACGTCGGCGATGGCCTGCGTGGCCAGCAGGTGGCGCACCTCGTCCTCCTGAAAGTAGAGCGGCGTGTCGTAGTCGGCGGGCAGCGCACGGATGTAGGGCAGCCAGGGCGACGCTGGGTTGGCACGCTCGCACAGCAGGTGAAGCGCCAGCGTCACGTTGCCCATGGCCTGCAGGATGCGGTCCTGACCATACAGGGGACCTGGGGAGAGAGGGAGAGAGAGAGAGACAGAGAGAGCGAGAGAGGGAAAGAGAGGGAGAGAGAGAGAGAGGGAGAGATGGAAAGAGGGAGAGAGAGAGAGAGAGAGAGAGAGAGAGAGAGAGAGAGAGAGAGAGAGAGAGAGAGAGAGCAGCTTGAGGCCGGGCCAGATGGACATTTGACCTGATAGGGGCAGCAGAAGCAGCTACTTATGCGGACGCTAAGATGAAGATGGAGGACGACTTTGATGCCAAGTCCATCCCTTATCGAGTACAGTGTGGAGGACGTTTTTGAGGACTTTTCCTCATGACATCATAGACACAACATATTAGAGTAGAGTTGGGGCACATGTCAGCATGTATGAAGAAAGGTTCATCAAATCAATATAGAAATGCACATAAACCAGTGTCCAAGTTCATAACAGTTACTGTAGAACAGGCCTGCTTTTCAAGACCGTAATGAAACCTTCTCATACTTCTTCTACACTGAATCAATTCAGTATGTAAATCAAATGGCCTCTAAATGAAAACATGCTTAGTATGCCAGCACTGCGTCTAGGTCTTATAACCTTTGAAGTAGCACCTCCACAGAGTAGAAACAGCAGCATAGTATGCTTTGAGAACTGTTTGTTTTCTAAGCATACTAGCTAAGAAGTCAGCCAGAAAGATCCTAAAAATACTAAAAACCTTCTCAAAAAATCTTTGTTGAGTTTAGTGCACTAACTCTATACAGGAGCAGTTTAGAGAGCTATGTGTGGCCTTGCCCTCTGAGAGATGATCTCGGGCGAAGGCGAGGGTGTTCAGCACACCTGTGCTGTACTGCTGAGAGAACTCTAACCTGAGAGCAGGTGACACACGTGGCAGCATATGTGCAAGGTCAACGGTCAAAGCGCTGATCGGTCAGCCACACACACATGCGCACACACACACACACACACACACTCACCAAGGACAGAGTTCTTGGCTGACTCCACAGTCATCAGCATTTTTCTGGGGATCCAGAGAAAGAGCTCCTCTGCCTGAAAACAGACATCACAAACACGTTACACACAGAGGACCGCTGCAGCACGAGTGGCCGCAACATCTATACCATACGGTCCAGCTACGGACCCGCAACATCTATACCATACGGTCCAGCTACGGACCCGCAACATCTACACCATACGGTCCAGCTACGGACCCACAACATCTATACCATACGGTCCAGGTAACGACCCGCAACATCTATACCATACGGTCATTTCCTGATCCCACCCCATCTCTCTCTCCCTCTCACCAGTTTTCTTGTCACTGTTGCTACAATCATCGTTTCTTGTCACATTTTCAAAAATCGACATGCATGCACATATGCATGAGAGTATGTGTGTGTGTGTGTGTGCGTGTGTGTTTGTGCGTGCGTGTATGTGTGCACATGTGTGTGCGTGTGTGCATGTGCCGGTGTGTGTGCATGTGTGTGTGTGTGCTTGTGCGTGTGCATGTGAGAGTGCATGTGTGAGTGCATGTGTGAGTGCATGTGTGTGTGCGTGTGTGTGTGTGTGTGTGTGTGCTAATTTAACACCATGGGTCAGCTCAATCCTCACACATACACCACGGTAGCTCTAGTTCAGGCACAAGAACTTTGCTTGTTGACCAACTCTGCACTTTACCCACTTACCCACTGTTTAAATGAGGGGCCCAGTGCATGTGTTTCGTGTGTCATTCCCCAATCCCTGAGCCAGCCAGAGTGTTTGATTTTTGTCCTGAGCGTGTTAGATTGCTGGACCCATTACGCCAACCTCTAAATGATCGTAACAGCACGGGTGCCACAGCAGCACTCACAGTTCATTACAGCCCACTCAGTAGGATCAATGCCAGTGAACGAGAGCAATCTGCAGCGCTCAATAAACACCTCATATGCGGGTTATTCTAAAGGAAATTGATCATTGGGCATTTGACAATAACTCAGGGCCTGAGGATCAATGCAGACCCCCGCAGTGGGGAAAACACGGCCTGCCGCCTCGGCAGCACTCGCTCGCCTGCCAATCCACTTAAAACACATTGATGATTACATCTTCAGCAACGCCACACAGCTTCCGTCTAGTCACTACATCAAGCCATTATTGAACTGTACTGGGGGTTTTTCTCGATCAAGTAAGTGTGTGTGTGTGTGTGTGTGTGTGCGCATGTGTGTGCGTGCACATGTGTGTGTGTGTGTAGGGTGGCTGGGTGATTATGTTCAGTATGTGCATGGCAGGGACAGAGAGAGAAAGAGAAAGAGACAGATAAAAAGAGAAAGTCCCTCTGTCCCTAGTGGCCAAGATGCAGGCCAAGCAGGAGAAAAGAGGAGAGAACTGGACTGGGTGACTGAGGCACGGGAATGAGACAGCATCTGCACAGAGATGAAACTAATGATGAAGGTGGAGTTCTAGCTATTAGGAGTATAAGGGAGAGAGAGAGAGTGTGTGTGTGTGTGTGTGTGTGTGTGTGTAAGAGAAAGAGATTATAATAACAATTTTCGACAGTTCACATATACATCTGAGGAAGTAAACCCACTGAGACAGTAAACACACACACACACACACAAACGCTCACGCACACACACTTGATGGAGAGAAAAAAAATCCCAGTACAGTTCAATAATGGCTTAATGTAGTGACTAGACGGAGGTTGTGTGGCATTGCTGAATCACACACACACAGACACACCTTGATGTCTCTGGTGGCTTTGAGCCCATAGCCCTGGTCTGCAAAGTTGGAGATCTCAAAGCCGTCACAGGAGGCCCCGCAGTCTGCAGCCCAGGTCATCAGCTCAGAGAAGAAGTCCTCTCTGTTGCCCTCAAACATCACCGACATGCCTAACACACACACATTAGTATATCAATGGGTGAAGAGTGGGACTAGATAGATAGATAGATAGATAGATAGATAGATAGATAGATAGGATACTTTATTGATCCCCAAGGGGAAATTCAAGGGTCTCAGTAGCATACAGACATCACACGCAACATGCACTTACAGCAGAAATGGTAAACATAAGTATAAGTATAAACATATAACTAAACTCCACTGTACAATAAAGACAGTATAAGATAAGAAAGATAAGAAAACTAACAAAACTAAATGCACTATATAAATTAAATTAAGAAAGTCCAATGTGCTTGAGGGTGATCAAGCATAAGACGCTTGTAGTGACAGGGCCGGGACTGGTGAGGTGCTAAAGGGAGTGAGTGTCATGGTGAAGGTGCAAACAGTAGTCCAACCATAGTCCTTTAGTTATGTGTGCATGGCAAGGTGCTCAAGAGAGTGAGTGTCATGGTGAAGGTGCAAAAAGTAGTCCAACATTAGTCCAACAGTGCAACAGTGCAAGAGTAAGGTCTAGAGACCAGCATAAATAATATGGACAAATAGGAGAGTAAAGTATAATGTAGACAAGGTAATATAAAAAACTTCAGTGCAAGAACAGGTTGAGGTAATAGGGTTATAGCCATTCATTCATTCAGTATTGTAGCAGAAGCCTGACCGCAGCCATTGATCATGTGTGCTAATATAGCATGAAAAACAGTGTAGCAGTAAAACAGTAGTAAAAGCATTAGGCTGTGTACATTAGTAAAACAGTAGTAGGCAGTCAGTACTCAAACATGGAGAGGGTGGAGAAGATAGATAGAGAAGTCTATCTCTCCTCTTCCCTTTAGTGAGGCATTGAACAGTTCAATGGCCCTAGGAACAAATGACTTCCTCAGCCTTTAAGTTGTGCATGGCAGTGAGCGAAGTCTACTTGTATCACCATCAAACACACACATCATTATATAACATTAAACCACATTCAAACACCAGGGATACCTACACATCTACACTACCTGCACACACACACACGCATAATGTATGTCACTACAACGTATAACATCTGACATACCTGCAACCAGATACATAAACATATCAATACATCACACTTCAGCACCACCAGCATAGTGCACGTACACACACACACACACACACACACAATCACACATTACCAAACCATATCAAACATCATAGACATCCTCGGACAGACACACTCTCACCCACGTGTAACTAACTGATTTTTGGCTGTACAAGCATGAATACATGGTCACAGAATACCTTTTTGCTTCTTGCGGATTTTTTCCACCAGCGTTCGAATCTGGACATACTCTTCCCACTCCTTGCCAGCAGAGGGGGCTGCGCTGCTGCATTCTAAAAGGAGAAAAGAAGCGGAAGGGTTAAACCATTTCGATGTAAAAAAAAGAAGAAGTGCATCACTGTGTGGAAAGCAATGTGCAGTCCGTTACTCCTCTACCAAAGGCCCTGTCTCAAACAGGAGATGAAAACTTTACCCATCTCATAACGTCTCCAATTCCCAGACATAACGCACAGGAGGAAATGAGATTCTCTCCCACAGACAAAAGCCTATAGGAATGCACTAGTGGTCCTTGGTCAGAGTAATCCCTGTCCTTATTGCAAAGGAAGTCTACTTATGTCAATAAGGGTAAAACTAATATATGGAAACAGAACATAAGCAACTGCATAAGGGTAAAACTAATATATGGAAACAGAACATAAGAAACTGCATAAGTGGACGGTTCTGCAGAGGCTCAAGCTCTGTATGTTTCTGACATTTGGGGACCCTCTCCTATCCTATCCTCCTCTCCTCTCCTCTCCTCCTCTCCTATCCTCCTCTCCTATCCTCCTCTCCTATCCTCCTCTCCTATCCTTGTCTCCTATCCTTGTCTCCTATCCCTGTCTCCTATCCTCCTCTCATATATCCTCCTCTCCTATCCTCCTCTCCTATCCTCTTCTATCCTCCTCTCCTATCCTCCTCCTCTCCTCTCCTCCTCTCCTCATCTCCTCTCCTCTCCCCAGCTCAGATACAACTAAATCCTTTGTTGCTTTCTATAGAAATACAAATATGGTGCAACACAAGTGGTTTCATCACAGCCCTGCTAAGAAATGAGTGCAATCGTATGATCTGTAAAAAGGCATTCATTCAGTTTGCCTATGAGTCTATGAGATGCTTTGTCCAATGATGTGCCACCTAGGCTAAATATCGCAACAAACAATAAATGTGCTTGCAGGTGCCGATAACATCAAAAAAGTAACACCCCCAAACAAATGACACAATTATTCAACTCCATCCTGGCAGTGTCTTCCTCCGCCTCTTCCCCTGTGATGAGGGAGCCATGACGACGAGCTGCACTTACTCTGCAGAAGTTCGGAGATGAGGTTCAGCATCTCTTTGGGGGAGACGGCAGCTGTGGCCCCTGACTTCTGAGTCTTCACACGACTCTTCTTCCCCATCTTCTGTCTGGACCAATGAGCAGCTTTACTGCAGAACAGAAGAGGAGCGAATAAGAGACGCATATTGTTATGGTTATTATTAAGCACAAAGAAAAGAGAATGATCCATATATCTTTTTTCATGTTAAAAGGTGAATTCCAGCTACAGTGCTACACACTGGGGGCATGAACATGGGGGCTCATGAACATGCCCCCAGAATGTAGCACTGTAGGTGCCTGGCAGCTACAGACATCAGCTGCAGGAACTTGAGCTAGGTAGAACCGATTGTTTTCGACAGTACATGATGACCTCGAGAAACAGAGATCTATGTAAAATAATTCTCCGGAATTCTCCTTTAATGATCAGGCCATTACTTTCCCCTGCCATCATTCAGGAAGTTCAACAGAATACTAGATAGACAGTCCGACCAACTCATTTTAACCTGTGAAGTGCTTACAGACCACTAGAGGGTGGTATTCACCACTGAAGTCAGCTACTGTGCTCACTTTGAAATTTTCACAAATGACTGTTATAACGGACACATAGGGCCATCAGATTGATTAGAAGTGTAAGCAAGCAAGCAAGCAAACAAGCATATTTAGAACGTATAGGCCTACGTACTGTACTTTTGCACTGACAATACTGTGTCCTGTGTTTTGCACTGACAAACAGTGTCCTGTGTATTTCTATGTTCTAATGTCAGCAGATAAGTGTCTGCATTTGTGTGAATCTGCGTGTGTCTATGCGTACCTGTGTTTGTGTGCATGTGTGTGAGTGTGTGTGAGTGAGTGAGTGAGTGAGTGAGTGAGTGTGAGTGAGTGTGCATGTGTGTGTGAGTGAGTGAATGTGAGAGAGAGTGTGTTTGTGTCCCTCCTCTGTTGGAGACTGGATGGAATGCACTGAACGGCCACTAACCCTTTAAGACAGGAGGGACACACAAACACAAACCCTTTAGCTAACCATGACAGCATCCTGGTGACCACTCACTACTCTAAGGTGCAGTGAGAGAGAAGGGGGCATAAAAACAGCCCCAGTGGAAGCCAAAACGCCACCAAACAAAACAAGTGTGAGAGACACTGAGAGACGGGGAGTCAATGAGCACGTTCATCTCCTCGCTCCGCTCGGGGGCCGGGACCTGGCAGCCTGATCTTTGGACTGAGAGCCCGAAAACATTCAACTGCCCAGAGGGGCCGAATTTAGGCCTAAACAAACACTGGGAAACATGTAATGGACTGCTCTCTTGCAAGGCTCCAAATGACATCAGCTAAAGTTTATTGCCGGTCACTGCATTGTGTTTTTCACACTTTAAAAAATGAGAATAACTCTGGGAGAGCAGTTTTGGACTAACTGGGACTTCTCTAAAGCCTGTCTCATCCAGGTGGATTGCTATGCCAAGCATGTCTGTACTAAGTGGAAAAAACAAAGCTGTTTGAAAGGTTAAAAGGGTATAACAAGTTAAGAGCTTTTTAGAATCCTAACAAAACCACTGAACATAAAATAGGCCAAAAGCACAAATCCTGTGCTTTAAAACGACTGATAGCAGGAAGGGAGGGAGGGAGGGGTGTGTGTGTGCGTGTGCGTGTGGAGATGCCTTAAAAACAGACTGCAGCATGAAGGCCTGTGTGTGCTGCACCTGTGGGCTGTTTTCTCGCCTCATCCTACTTTCACTTGTTGACCTTATTTCAATGCAACAAAGCCTCAGAACAGTGCAGCATCTCCCTAGCAACAATCCAGTGTGATTCTGTTGTGCAATATCATCATGTATATGCAAACGCAAAAGGCAAATCATCCCCGTCAGAGCGCAATGGCAGATTACTTTCATACACACACACACAATCCATCTGATTGAATGCATAAAACTGAACGTCTGTGTTTAAACAAAGTGGGACCTTTTATTCGTCCTATTTTGATTTCCACAGTCCTACAGGGCATTAAAACCAGAGAAAGCCTTCAGAGAATAACGGCATTTCTAAAGGAGACACTAAAAAAGGAAAGCAGGTTTGTACAAAACCATCTGTGCTGTAGTATGCGTCCCTTGCCTCTATAAATGATCGCCTCATCACACTCAACTACAGTTGCCCCTGTCTGTTGCATACTGGGGATTAATAAAGTATCTATCTATCTATCTATCGGAGGTGTTCTGCCTCCTGCTCTCTGCAGCTGGCGTAGCTTATTTAAGTGGTTGTGCACAGAATTAAACTAACGGATTATGCTGAGTAATTCTTAGAGCTCAATACTGTGTATGTAAATTGTTTTTCACCGAGGTAGGTCTAAATGTTTGTGTAGTTCTCAGTGCAAGAGGAAACATGTAAACTACTGGCCTTACATTTGATGCAACCACAGATGGTGCTGCAACTGACTTTGCGGTCTCAGCTGATCTTGCCTCTCAGGAGTGCTACTTTCCCAGAGTAGGCAAAAATCCAGAGCAAAGCAGTTATGTTTAGTAGAGGTTTCACATAAACAATTTGCAATATGACGCACCCTACAAACACAGAGTGCCAAAGTAATGGACAACTAAACTGTTAAAGACAACTAAACTGTTATCTACCCAGCAGAGGACGTGACATGTAGGCTAACTGTGAAGGGAAATTCATCTGATTTTGATGTTGATAACCAAGTTTAGGTTGCTAAAACATGCACAACATCTGCCATTGCCTTCATTACAGTTATACTGGAGGCCTTCTGCAGGGAATTAGGTCTGCATTCTACAGAGATCAACCAGAAGATGATATGAGCTCATTCATTTAACATTTCACGCATTCACTCGCTTACACCTTTCCCCACCACTTTCTTCGTTCAGAAACCAATCTTAAATGGCACCAAGCATGGATTTTCTTATGTATGGACACATTTATACACCAACAAGCATGACTCAATCTGGCATTTAGCCATTAAGCTCACTCAAATTTGTTTCAAACTCAGTCAAATTAATGAATGACCAGACTACAGATTCACTTCTCAAGGTTGGTTTCTTATGAAGGCCACCACTGTAGTACTCTCACGATGGTATGGCGTCTTGTCTTAGTTCAAGCAACCAACAGCTGACGTGATTTTATGGCAATTCTCGTTGGCTATCCTGTGTCTGACAGTCAGAAATTACCGAGTTAACTGGTCGTTTGGTTACTAATAATAGCATCGGCTTTGGCTAAACCAGTTACTAGCGAAAGACCTAACAAATCACACCCTAACTAACCCGCAGTGTCCAATAACGCAAGACAGACGATTTCCATAAACTTGCGCTCTGCAGATATGTTAACGTTAAACACATTACTTTTCAAGTCACTTGAGTCACCACGCCCAATAACTAAAGTATTGAAGGGATTAACCAGCCTGAAGCTAACATAGTGGACACGCTAGCTACCAAGCTAGCAAGTAATAAACTTTGCAATAGAGGCCACTTAGCCAGCTAGCTTCTATCAGGTTTCATTGTAAGCTATCTCGCAAAAAAGCTAGCAACTTGTTAGCTGGCTAAACTAGCTTGCAACATCGCATCAAGCAGGTTCATGAACACAGCACTTGTCTGTAAAATTGCTCTCAGACACAACTTTATTCTAGCTCAGACTGAATAGGCATTATTGTATACTTGTCTGAAAAACTACCTTAAAATTATCAGCAATGGTTCCTCCTGTCAATCTGCTCTCAATCCACTTCCACACGGAGAATAACCGCTCAACCTAACCCCACTGCATTTGCCAACGCCTCCAACGGCAAATTACATAATTTCAATTGGACATTGCTAAATTGTTGCCCAACCTACAAGTACGTGCTTTAGTGTGTCATTGGCTGACGAAATACCATGTGCAAGTTAAAGTATTCTATGATTGGCTTTAGAGTAGAAATCTATGGGGGGGATATTCCCCTTTCAGACATGCACACTAATTGGTTGAACTGAAGGCCGCCCCGTCTCCGCTCTGTTTCATTGGTCGTGTGAACACGCCTTTTCTCCCAAGTTTGACTTCACTACACATGTTAAATTCAACAATGTTCTTCAATGGAAATGCAGACATGGAATCACCATAAATGGTAACAAATATGGATTGTGTGAATTACCTTACCTGATTTTTTAAAACAAAATTATATTATATTCATAACTGCTTATTCATAGTCGGTTTATAGCTTAGCTGATCTACGACATAAAACAAACCATCAGTTTGAGTGATACAGGCTATAGGCCTAACCCATTTAACTGCAAATTGTTACTGAAGAGTCAACTAGCAAATAGAGAGATAAACAAAAACGTACTTCTGCTTGTAGGCTACTTATGGTACAAGTGAATGAATTAGATGTGTATAAAATTGTAACTGGGCACTATTCACAATAATCCTCGTTTCAGCCTTCAGGCATGCATAACTAAGCCACTGGTTTAGGCTATTTAGGCTGGTGACAGAGGTAGCCTAGCTAATGCTAATGTTGAGTGTACCTTGACTTCTGCACATGAATAACCACTGTTAGATGAAGGCCTGAAATCCTCATCTTAATGGAATGGTCCTTCCAAACACTAATGTCTTTATTTGTAGGCCTATAATAAAACAGATGTGTTGCTTTGGCTAGTGTTTCACTCATAAGTATAGATTGGGACAACTTCTGATGTTTTAGTTTTATGTGTGTGTGTGTGTGTGTGTGTGTGTGTGTGTAGGCCTATGTCAGTATATGTACTTTCTATTTGTGCATATCCTCCTGTAAATGTTTCCTGGAGAGTATGTTTGTGTCTAGGTCTGTGCAATGATTTAGAGAGTCAAATTCTTGCCAAACATATCTTTTCATTTCCAACATTTTTTTTACTGGTAGGCCTATGCAACTTCACCAGTCATCCAGGAGATGGCGACATAGTACCTTTTTTTCAAATGCATAAGGACATAATAAATGATGGAGACATTAACCCAAGAATGTGTGTATTTCATTTTAATTGTAAATACTTTAAAGGAGAACCATTCCATTCCATCCAACCCCTTTCCAGATGCTAAAATATCAGTCTATTCTCAGACATCTTATGAAAAATATATGACTGCATGCTACCTAAAGATATCCTAGAATAATAGGCTTTTTACACAGCAAACACTGTATATCCAAGGATACAAGTTTACTGAATATTACATAGTGACAGTCTACAACATAGTATTGAATTAATCACAAGCACTTTACCACACACTGTCACAAAAGAAGCAGTGCATTTGAATGAAAATATAAGAAAATAATATCAATTAAACTTTGTGCTTTCAAATGAACAAATATATAAAAAGTCAGTAGTTGTGTATAGACTATCAGTTAAAAAGGTCACTTTTTCAAAATAAGTTTTTTTTTTTTCAACAAATAAGTGTATTTACATTTGTGTTTGAGGTGAATTTTAAACAGCAGTTCTGAACTTCAGAATATAGGCTACCGTTTGAAGAACAGTTTATAGGAGTTAAATTCCAAATCAATTCAAACAACATTCTTTTCACTTAATTTGTCAAATATAAATGATTTCTTCATTCATCAAATGATTGCTGCTCATTTTGTCTATATGCATATTACCTTAGACATTAACCTGTGGCAGGCCACATGTATTACTTTTTACACAGACCAAAGACACCTGCTGCATCTTTAGTTCTTAACTATTCTCCCCCTTTCATCATATCATTTTGCTCAGCTGTTCAATGAGGACTGTTTCTTTAACAAAACTGGGCACATTTTACATATCAAACGATCCCAATTTCTCAGATGTTCATTTATACATATGTGTACCAATTTAAAAATAGTTTTGTCATTTACCCTCTGTCATTTGAATACAGGTAACTAGATGCAGCAAATGTCCTTAAGAAACAGTGTCAAACCTTGAGTGCCAAGGCCAAGAAAATACATGAACAATACACAATGGCCCTAATGAACTGATCTCACAAGTTTCTGCATAGGAACTCACATCAGCCTTAGGTACACAGCTCATACACAGCATAATGCACATTATTTCTATGCCACCGTTATACAGTAGTTATGAGCTATGTGCACATATATTGACTTCAATAATGACACTGCAACACTCAAAGACATAGATAATTTAGCTTTGCTAAGACATTGTTAGCAATATATAACTTAGCTCAGAGACCATAGATGGCATGGACAGAACTTAACTAAGGGATCATTGACAACATGGACAGGAGTGTTCGTGTGGCTTCATTCGGTGAAAACTTCTCATTAGAAATGCAACTCCAAGCAGAGATCACACAAACTCCACATAGACCTCAGCTGAAATACCAAAATAATTGCACACACAAATCAGTGGTTGGTGGTTATCACAAGGAGGTCTGACATCTGTGACCCAACTTAACCGAATGTTCTCATTTCTCAAGTGGTACGACCATATAGTGTACACAGAGTGTACACAGTTAGAGTGCACAAATAACTGATTAGTCCTCACCGAAAACATGAAGAACGTTGGCTAAAAGTTCTCAACATGTGCTAATACAATGCACTAAATGTGCATTCACAAGTCTGAGAATCAAAGATTCTGAAAACAGCTGTCATCACCAAGCAGTCCGTGTAGCTTGTCCCCCTCTCAGTCATAGATTGCACTCAAGTCAAACTAATAAAGACCATAGAGACCAAACAGTTAAAAAATGTCAAAACAGAAAAGGTGTCGTTCGTACCGAAAAAAGTGTGCTCCAAGATGAAAATTTGAAATCCAATCATGGTACCAAAACATAATGGTGCAACATAGTTGCTACTATCAAAAGAACCAGATTTGCTTGTACAGTCGGTCTTTTGGATCCGTAGGACACAACACAGTGCTCTTAGCCCAGCTACAGCATCCATAGCCACAAAAAAACCCACCAAAAGTACACACCAAAAAACCCACCCTAACGGCACTGTCAAACTGAAAGAATTTCCCGATGGATGACAATCTGTGAGCTGTTCACTCCAGCAGCTACAGCTCAAAACACTGCGCAAGATTTGAACTCATCAAACTAGATGTTTGCCACTGGCGTTTGACATGACCTATACATTACCATTCTGTCATATTTGCCTGCTGCGGGGGCATGATAAGCTAAGTGCTTCCAGGGCAATCAACACAACTGGGTCGAACTGGATCTATCAGCTCATTGTCAATTTATTCATGTTCCTGGTTGTTTCACATAGGCTATGTTCTGGATGACTGGATGGAAATTGTGAGCATGAATTGCATTTAATTATCATTAAAATGATTGTCAGATTTCAGATCTGCTTCTTCATATAATGAAGGTTCTTGGCATGACTTCATGTGTTACGGTTATTCTGACTCAGATGTGCAAACCCAAGTGAGGAGCTGGAGGCTGCTGGTTTTGGCACAGCCTTGTCTGATGCCAACACAGGTCCTGACACTTTGAGTTCCCTGAGTGGCCCTTAACATCTGGACTCCCCATCAGTGGCAGAGGGTCCGGACACCACTGGGTTTGTATTGCTTTATCTGATGGACACTAGGATTATTACAATGATTCAGTCATGCTTATAGCATGCTTATAGTTATGAAGCACAAGGTATGGAACTGAATGTTGTTAATGAACTCATATATACTTTCCACATGGTCACTCACTCTAGAGAAGAAAAAAATATATACTGAAAATAGTGCCATGTTTTGTCAGCCTTCATGTGTTTCCTGAAAGTGCAGTTCTAAGTTTAGAAAAGCTTATTCAGTCAACCACACAGATAGTAAGGCTAAAAAGCCTTCCAAGGTCAGACATGGTTGCAATCAGCCAACATTTCCTGGAGTCACGAACGCATGTTAGGAACATCAGAAAATATGGGGAAGAAAATAACAAAATAGCACATTGTTTCAACCCCAGAGCAATACCTGGAATGGCCGATTTTAGTCAAATTAGTTCTGTCCTCAAGACTGCATGTATAACACTGAGAATAGCACAAAACTGATTTGTCAGCAGATGTTGTGTGTGTGTGTGTGTGTGTGTGTGTGTGTGTGTGTCTTGTTTGCTTGTGTTTTGTCGTGGTTGCTTTGAAGGATGAGAGGAGTGGAGAGGAGATGACCACAGCATGAGCTGAGGAGAAAGAGCATTGCAAACACTTCCTCCATTCGCCAGTCGATCTCTCTCTACAGGAAGAGGCTGTCCAGGAGGTGGACGTTTCGCTGTGGTCTCTCTTGTTAGTGTTCCGGGGCTGCTTGTTTGCTTTAGACGCTGGGTGCTGGCTTTAGATGCTGTGGCTACAAAGGTCCTTTGAACTGGTTCCCAGAGAGGTGCTGTCGGATGGAGGGCTTTGAGCCTGTGGCATCACCCAGCTTACGCCACACCACCTAACCGCAGAGAAGAGAAAAGGAAGATATTACACAAGGCCATAACACACACACACACACACACACACACACACCACCTAACTGCACAGACGGGGGGGGGGGGGCAAGAGACAGGGTCATGCAAATAAGAGAGAGAAAGAGAAAAGAAAGATGTTACACACACACACACACACACACACACACACACACACACAACACACAGAGATATGAGAGGCACACAAAAGGAATGAAGGCCTAATTCCACTAAATGCCAGGACACTGGAGCCCATGAATGGTGGCATTGTGTGCCCACCTCATCACTGTGGCCATCCTTTTGACAGCCATAGAGCAGCGAAAATACCAGGGTCATATGTGCGAGAACAGTGTCAGTATACCGTTCCCAGATCCCAGTCTGGTCACACACACACACAACACACACACACACACAGACACACACACACACACACACAACACACACACACACACACACACACACACACACACACACACACACACACACACTCTCACTCACAGGAGAGGGGGCCCCTGGAATCCTTATCTGGGATTGTGTACCTCAGCTCAGGGCTTTGAACACAGTGGCTTCCTGAGAGCTCCAATAGGAACACATTGTTTTAGCTGGTGAAGTTATTTTAATTGCATTGACAACTGTGCCATGAGCACTCCAAGCTCATCGACCCAGGGACACTAATTACGAGCCGTGTAATAGCCGGCCTTTGTACCGCTGAAGAGGGAACCCAAATCAAATTCAATATTCAAGTGCATGTTTTTGTTTCAGGGTAGTGTCAATATATACTTATATACTTATATAAATCCTCCGTCAAATGATGAGACCGTAAATGCCTTAGGAATGTTTGTTTTTGTTTTTATTTAATTTAAATATTGTAAGTATATTTATATTCAATATATTGTCAATATATACTATATATATAAATCCTCTGTCAAATGATGAGATGCAGCGTGAGCGTGTCTCTCGCAAGAAAAGACAGACATGCAGAATTCCCTAAACAAATATTGACACTATCCCGAAACAAAAACATGCACTTGAATATTGAATATAAATATACGTACAATATTTAAATTAAATAAAAACAAAAACAAACATTCCTAAGGCATTTACGGGGGCACAGAAAACAACACTGAGCGATCGATATTTTGAGCATCATGCTAAAGTCCGATTAAAATTTCATTTTAAAGTATCTGTGTTGGTTTTAAAAATTTCAACTGGAAATGTTCTAGGAACAGGTTGAAAGGGTCTATTGTGAGTGCCATAGAGAGAGAGAGAGAGAGAGAGAGAGAGAGAGAGAGAGAAAGAGAGAGAGAGAAGTAAGTGATAAGCTCCTTACGTTACACATCTCTCTGACGATGGCCTTTTCTTTTTCACTCAGGTCTTCCTCGTAGTCCTCAGGGATCTGCCGGTCCAGGTTCTCATGCACCTCAAGAACCTGTACAAACAAAAACACAAGGAGCGATTGAATCAAAAACTCATTATAGTCACAACAACTTCATTAAACGACTTAATTTAACTTCATTAAATTATTTATATCTAGGGTTTGACACTGACAACTGAGTATTTTTAACCTGTGTAGAAGACTATTATTTAGTAGACAAACCACTTGGTGGCACAATTGTACGATCTCTAGTACAATTTACACCCCCAAATCAGTTGGGACGTTGTGTAAAATGCAAAATAAAAACAGAATGTGATAATATACAAGTCTTGTAAACCCATACTTAGCAGCAGAAAGGAAAGAGACAGAAATGTCAAATGTTGAAAATTAAAATGTTGACTATTTCTTGGAAAATACAGTATATGTTCATTTTTAACATGTTTAACATGTTTAACATGTTAACACAACATGTTTCAAAAAGAGTTTTTGAGGATGAAATGTTGTCCCATTCCTGCTCGATACAGAATTTCAGTTGCTCAAGAGGTATTCTTATTCATGTCTTTCCTTCCATTACGCACCTAATTTGACAGGTCTGAACTGCAGACAGGCCATTTTATCACTCTTTCTCTGGTTTTAATGCAGTGCCATCTGAGGTCCAAAAGACCACGACCATCAAATATTGTTTTTCAGCTCTATCGCTTATTCGCAAATATTTATCTGGATTCTCTGAATATTATATTTTAATATTATGTCCTGTATTATGTATTATGTTATGAACTCCCCAAATACTAAACAAATATCATTCTCAACATTTGATATTATGTCTCTGTCCTTTTTGCAAATAAATATGAATTTACAAGATTTGTACATTATTACATTCTGTTTTTATTCGCATTTTACACAATGTCCCAACTTTTTCTGATTTGGGGTTGGGGATTAATTCAAGAAAAGCCCTTAAAGATGTAAAGTATTTGTCTGAGGATTGAATTTAAGATTACAAAAGACTGTGTGCTTGCTGAGAACATGAATAAATAAGCTGCTTGGTAATCTCACCAAAACTCTTGACACAAACAGAATATTATGCAACATAAATAGAAGCTTGTTCACTTGTTTACAAATCATACACACAATAAATAACAACACCAGAATTTGTACTTTGAGGAAAGCGAGTGCTTACTAGGCTCTTGACACCACCAGGCAAACGGATCTTTGCACCACTGAATTATGGGAGTTACGTAAGATCGGGAAGGAAGACTATGCAATCCAATAGGCCTTATTTTAGGACCATTTTGAGGAAAGCTAGTGTTTATTTGCATTCTGAAGATCCGATCGAGGTTTAAGGTTACGAGCTGATTAAAGTCTCAATCTCAACTCAACCTCAATCTCACTGCATAGACCATTTAGTCAGGGGCAAGTGTGTGCAGTTTAGTGGGCTACTCGTGCATGGAGGGTGTGTGAGATGTGGTATGCCAGTCCTTAAACTTTCTGCACTCTAATCCTCTGGTAATAATATTGATTGATGTAGTATTAATTGCTACGTAAGGACTCCTCTGCATCGTAGCCTGAATGTTATTCCTCATTGTCGTAAGTTGCTTTGGATAAAAGCGTCTGCTAAATGAATAGATGTACAAGGAGGAAGTGAGGCCTTACCTTCATGGCGTGGACCATGGCCTCAGGCTTCTGGGCAGGGGGCAGGAAGGGGGTGGAGGGGGAGTTGACCGCTCCGGCTGGGCCGTGGCCAGAGCCCTGTACACAGAGGAACACAGGAGCATGCTGACGTTCAGAGGAGACGCATGAAAATCACACACGGGGCAGTACTCACACATACATTATTTCTATATCAATCACACACGCACACACACACACACACACACACACACACACACACAGAGAGGCTATATCTGTATTAGACACATATACACACAGTCTCACACACATTCACTCACACACACACGCACACACACACACACACACACACACACAGAGAGTGGCTATATCTGTATGAGACACATATACACACAGTCTGTCACACAAATTCACACACACACACAAACACACACACATTGCCAAGCCCCCATGCTTTGTGATCCCATTGACCACAGTAGATGCACATAATGATGTTGGTGTGTGCTCCATGTCTGTCTGTGTGCCCAGGCGCTAAATGGGTTAAACCATCTCATTACGGCTCATCTCCGCCTGTGCCCAGGCACCAAATAGGTTAAACCATCTCATTACGGCTCATCTCCGCCTGTGCCCAGGCACCAAATGGGTTAAACCATCTCATTACGGCTCATCTCCGCCTGTGCCCAGGCACTAAATGGGTTAAACCATCTCATTACGGCTCATCTCCGCCTGTGCGCGCCGCTACGGGCCCCCTGACAAAGGGCCCTTTGAGCGCGCGGGACCCCGCAGAGGCCCTGTTTAGACCCCGGCCTTTTCAGTTCCACCCTAGCGTTAAATCCACAACAATCGTCCCTGGCATTCCGTCAGTGAGGCGGAGGAGGAGGAGGAGGAGGAGGAGGAGGAGGGTTGGAGTGAGAGCAGGATGAGGAGAGTTGGGGCGCCTCTGGCCATGAGAAAATGCCCCAGCGATGCTCACTTACAGCTGGCAGCGACGACGGCCGAGGGGCTGGGTGGGCACGCACGCACGAACGCACGCACGCACGGGCACTGGCCCTGGGGATAGTGCCCACAAAAGGAGGCCATCGCCAGGATTGACCGGGGCAGGAGGAACATGGCCTCGGGTCACGTTCAGACATGGCAGGACACGGTCATTAGTGGAGGCTGTGATGGGAAGGAAGGGAAGGGGGGGGGGTGTCCACCTCTCGGAGGAGAAAATTGCGCTGGGACTGGACTCAGAGTTAGGGATTCCTTGGGTCCACTTGTTCGTCGCTAATTAAAGCGCTGGACTGAAGCTGAGTCACACAGGCAGGCTTCAACAAATAACTAGCTGATAGCCATAAGCAGGTCATGAGCAAATGCACCAATGAGTGCGTATCAGTTCACCATCTCAGACTCAGAGCTTTTATTACCAACGTCTATTAGACACGTCACCTGGTCAATATGATGATTTCTCTTTCCTTTTAAAAACACACGCCAATTCTACACTGTTCTATATGGAACTCCACTGACAATCGGTCAACCCGGGTTCCATTCTTGCCGTTGCGTTGTGTCGCTTTGGTTGCGCTCTGTGTAAAGCTAAATATCAGTCAACTTTTTAACTGTAACTCATGGGTTTGTCACCGCTTTGGACTCTGTAAGTGATGACCGTCCAGTGTGATGGGGCTCTACTGCAGGTAATCATTTTATTTGCAAAACTACGTTTTGGTCGTTCAACCTCGAAGGACCCAAGTGTAATTTCTGAAAAAAAAAAATCACCATTTTTAAGAGAAACAGATCACAGGGGTCAGAAGAACGGCAGAAGTGGTGTGAGCTGGTGTTATGTGCAGAGGTGCACGGAAAGGATCAAGTAAAAGCACATCGGCGCTGTGCAAGGCCACAACCCACAAAGCCTCACCAAGCATCATTAAATATCCTGTTCTGACACTACAAACTTTAATACTGCAGAGTGCAACATCTAACATGGGAGAGGGAGAGTGTAAATCTGAGATAGATAGATAGATAGATAGATAGATAGATAGATAGATAGATAGATACATAGATAGATACATAGATAGAGAGGGAGAGAGATAGAGAAAGAGGGTGAGAGAGAATGATAGATAAAAAAGTGGATAAAGGGAGAAAATTATAGTGGAAAAACAAATGACAGAGATGAGAGAGAGAGTGAGAGAGAGAGGGAGAGGCAGAGAGAGGGTGAGAGTGAGTGAGAGACAGAGAGAGAAGTGAGAGATGAAGAGGAGGAGTGCTGGTGAGTGGCATCAGGACTGGTCTGCTGGCGCTCCATATGGGCGCCGACAGCCTGCTGGTGACTCAGCTGAAGTCCAAACGGGCGGCTAAGCGCCGCCTGCACCAGAGCACTCTGCCAAATGAGATGGAGAGAGAAAAAAAAGACAGGAAGAAAAGAGAAGAAGAAAAAAAAAACACTTTGCCTCAACATGGACAAATCTGCCTCACACAAGCCGGCAGTGCCACCAGGACCCCCAGCTCATGCCTGAGCATCATCACAGAGCTTCACTGCAAGGCAACCGCTGACTCCACAATCGCACCACGACAGCAGCTAATTAATAGTGCCTCTGTCCACTATGAGGAAAGCCAAAGGGCCCCTCAAAAGCAAATCCACTAAGTCCAATTAAACTGCACTAGCAATACATAAAATCCACTTGCAGTACACACACATACACACGCGTATGTACACACACACACACACAGATTTCAGACAGACAAACAATTCATACAGCTAATGGGATGGATAGAAGGGGCAAAGCTTATTTTCCTCTGCAGATTATAGAAATCATAGGACCAACAAAGGATGGACAATCTTTTAAGGGCCTTTCCTTGTCCATTCTCTAACCCAACTGTGAGCAGTAACAGTATAAAGCGTATCAGCCATGCTTCATGGGTAACACACTCCAAAGCATGTTCACCCATTCAGTTCCCTCTGTCACATCATGAATGTCTTTAAGGTTTTATTCTTTCCTTTTTCACACTTTGTTTGTGTTTGTGTGAAGGTGTTTGTGCCATGTTTAATGACTTCCAGAACAAACATGATGATATGGATCAGACACAATTCAAAATGGAACATGCAAAAGCAAAAGTCTGAATATCTGAAGTGAGGCTCCACATCACTAAACAAGGCAAGAAACATACCGGTATATGAAATGCAATGCTGTCTTTATACTGTATGTCAAATTCCATGACAGACAGGCATGCTGGCTAGCTAGAAACATTGTCGTACACCATATAAGATTCTGAGAGCTGCAGTCATCTTGGCTTATCTTAGGCACGTTATCACTCTGTAGATAGGCAGAAGAGTGTATTATGGCGCAGGTTATTCCAAATGGGTCACACGGTTCTTTGAGGCTGTGGGGTGCTTGATGGACTAATTTTAGCTCTGTCTCAAAAGGAAGAAAGTGGGTGGAGGGCACCCCCCCCCCCCCCCCCCCAACACTTGACATCATAACCACTCAGGTAACCCTTGACGACAGTCACAGGCCTCACACAAAAGCCTGGAGGAGCAGCCGTGCCTTATTAAAGCCTCATCCACCGCTCTCGTTTGAAGTGAAAGTTCAAAGCCATGGTAATGAGCTCACGGGCCAAAAGACAACGACGGCGACAGCAGAAGCGACGACAGCAACAGCAATGGCAGCCTTCACTGTCTTGAGCCATCAGCTCATCCTGCACTCAAAGTGAACGGATGAATGAGACAAAAGAGAAGGGGATGAAAATAAATAATAAATAAATAAACAAATAAATAAATAACGACAAAGGCTTTTGACGGTGTGCGTCTTGTGCGGAGCTGTGTGGTGTCCCACTCTAATTGATTTCTCCCGTGTGTGGAAACAGGAGCTGTGTGCTGAGGCTCCAGGGAGGCTTTGTGAGGGCCGTGTGGTGTCTCTGCATGGCTGATAAGCTGCCTGATTAGCTGGAGTGTGTGATGCTGATGACCTTTCAGTGCAGGAACAGAACGGAACAGAACAGAACAGCCACACAACAATGATGGCCCCCCACAGAGAGAGAGAGAGAAAAAGGGCTTTCAGATATAACCTCCGGAGTATATGCACAGGTTTGTCAAACGGATCTCCTACCCTTCGGATGATTCAGATATGATGTTATCCTGCGGACCTTATACTGACCTTATACGGACCTATGTGTGAACGGCATACACGCCCATTACAGAATCTCCGTGTGGTTGTTGAGTGAGGGGTGGGGGCTTGTAGAGTTCCCAAGAGGCGAGATATGAAGATGAAAGAGTAAAAGTGAGGGTAACAGTGAAACCATGAAAGAGAGACAGTGTGTGTGTGTGTGTGACAGAGAGAGAAAAAGAAAGAGAGAAAGAAAAAAGAAGGAACGATATAAATCACACACACACACACACACTCACACACACTCATAAAAACCTGTAGGTTAAGGTGCGTCACAGGAGGCTTTGGAGGAGGCAAAGCCAACATCCATAGTGGACAAAGCCCACATAAGAAGTTGAAACAACAAAGTACTTCATACAAAAGGCATCCTGGTTGGCCCCTCGCATTGCTTTGATATGTTGGGAAAGTGACCGGGGCATGTTACTGTGGCCAAGTCCTGACCAGACTGAAGGAGGGAAACTCTGGAGCGATTGGAGCAGCAGATTAAGGTGGATGATTTGATTTAGAAAACAAAGAGACTCTGAGGAAATTACATCTTGTCACAGTACCATGATCCAAAGCTAAACCCTTCCTAGCCCAGTGCCTTTTCATGCCTGGGTCACCAAGCCCTAATCTTCTTGGGTCTAGTTCCCCAACACATGGACGGAAACAGAGAAACAAACCATTTTGATCACACAGTCTGTTAAAAACAAATAACATTGCAACTTAAGAATAACATACTATTTTAGATTGGTTTATTTATTAATTATAAGCAGAAGCTTCACTGCAATTGATATAACTAATTGGCTTCTGTACATATTATTGTTTTATAAAGTTAGTGGCCTGTGGATAAGCAAAGAGGAGGTGTATTATTGTAAAATCAAAATGAGGGGCCCTGGGTTGAGTCCTTGTAGATGCTGGACATTGATGGAGTGTACGTACGTTCTGCAGAGCCTCTTGGTAGTGGGCGAGAGAGGCCAGCTGGGATTCGGAGTGGTAAATGGACAGCCCCTTTTTTAGCGTCTTCAGATCTCCCACGATCCCTTGCTGCAGACAGAACAACACAGGGTATGGTTAAAGGTTATCCATCAGAGATTAATTAACACTATTCATAGCATATGGTATCTTGTTGAAATTGTTAGGAATTGAGATAAAGACAATATGTATTGAATAACTTTTATATAAATTTTAATTTTTCTATTGATTTTAAATACCAAAATAATGTCAATTTGACCCGAACAGTCTGAAAAAGTGCAACATGTGAATACAAGGGTTAAAGCTAAACATGGCGAAAGAAACCTCAACCACCAATAAAACTGGTCCTAAGATCAGCCAATCATATCACTTAGACCCCTATAGGTCTCATGTACTTTGTGCTCTGTGCTTGAAAAGTGCTATATGAATAAATTTTATTTGTATTATTATTATTATTATTATTATTATTATTATTATTATTATTAATGGTAGCCAGCTGGTCTGTAGCCGTGCAGTTTGTGCATTGTGTAAACCTCCCTCCCGACATATTAAGACTTAATTGCTAGTACGCTCGACTCCCGATCCGAGGTGCTGCTGTTTGCGGTTTCGCGAGTCTGGGCGAGTGCATGGCTGAGCCGTGCGGTTCAACACAACGCAAGTTACACGTAGATACAAAGGTGGCAAGAGTGGAGTCAGCATGGCAGGCAAATTGGGAGAGTCCATTAGGAGACTGCAGTGAGCAGTACTGCGTATAAGGGGCAGTGGTAGCTCAGCATGTTGAGGAGTCGTCGGGTTAGAGCCTGGCTCCTCCTGATGCTGTCGAAGTGTCCTTGAGCAAGACACTGAACCCCAAACTGATCCCACTGTGCAGGCTGAACCTTTAATGGTAGCCTCTGCCATGAGTGTAAGAGTGAGTGTGTGTGTGAATGGGTAAATGTGAGGCATGAAATAGTGCTTTGAGTGCTCAGGTGTAGAGGAGTAGCATTTAGCATTTATGATTCTGACTGCAGCATATGTCACTAAGACGAGCAGAGAGTAGGCTTTCTCCACCACCCAGGAAGAGACTGAACATGTCAGATGAACCTATAGTCAACTCTGACTTCAAAGGAACATGAGAACATAACAAATCATCCTGAACTCTGCAGCACAAAGAAGGATTAATAATGTAGGAAGTTATCAACACCAAACATACACATCTCCATCTAACACCATCTTCTTTAACTCTGCTCATGGTTACACTTATGTTAAGACAGACAGGATTACCTCCAGTAACAACAATATTTTACTGTCAGGAGTCATGACATGACATGAACTTGTGTGCCAAAACTGAGGTGCACACAGCATCTGGGAGCTTATATGTCTGTCATTGTACATTCCACAGTGACGCAAAAGCATTTGACAGTAATTACAGTGTTGTTAGTATCAAATTGTTCTCTATTTACCAAGTTATAAGGAAAAGTCACTATGAAGTTGGATTGATGGTATGTCAACAGGACATGTCCACACCTGACTTTACATGGTTCATTAAGGCTCCAGCTCTAAACTCCCCATCTCATGTTTTATTCAACAGGAATAAGACTCCAGCTCCTGCATCAACACTAACAGACTGTGCTACTCTATGAACACCTGTTTCCCAGTGCCTTATTTTTAGCATGGCGCACCATGTAAACAAACAAATTCCGTGATTTAGTCTTTTAATTATGTTGCTTAGAATAAGCCATAACGACTAGTTACTGTTTGTGCATGTGTGGCTGTCTGATACAGATCACTTCCAGGTCGAGTCCATATTTATGGTGTTTTTGGCTGATTGCTGACAGCCAATCAAATCACACCCCTCCCTTGCATGATTCTGATGAAATGTGTGATTTGGCTGGACTTAGACTTTTACATACACACACACACACACACACACACACACACACACACACACACACACACACACATATCTGAATACACGCACACACATTCATGCATACATACAAACACATAGGCACATGCACTTGCATGCATGCTAAGCCCACATGCTAAGCCCACCCAAGCATTGTGTCTTGCCCACTCAAACAAAGGCAAGAATTTGTTTTCAGTTGTGCATCTGTGCAGTGTGCAGTCTCAAACTCAGTTTGGATGTGGATGAGTTGGTGTTGAGTGTAATAGTAGCCAGCTGGTACTCTGTGCAGTAGGGCTATGTAGATGTGCGAGCTAACCCCCCCTTCTAATGCCTTAAAGGAACATGCTGGCCATTTTTCACATAAATCTCTCTTTCTCAAAGTCACTGAGTGTTGTCGGTACGAGAAAAAACCCTGATAACAAATCAGTGCTACCAAGCTTGAGTTGCTGCAGCCAAGAGCTAGAACAGCCAGGCAGCTACAGGGCTACCATATGGGGGGGGGGGGTATATCAAAATGCATTTTAAAATAAAGTATAACATACCCTAATTTTAAGTGTATCAAAATAAATTCCAAAATACATAGCCATACCATGTATCAAACTAAAATACTGTATTTTTGTATTTTGAAAGTACTAAAACATAAAATACTCATTGAGCAATATATCACTTTGCAAACCTTCCATATATGTCTATTTAATCTATTCCTTCATCACTGCACTGACTCTTTGATTAAGTTGACAACTGATTAAGTGGACAGTGTTTGAGAGAAACAACTTTTCTCTGCCTACGAGATATGCCATAACCTGCACACAGTCAACAAATCAATATGCTGACCTGCCTGTTACATCTCATAGCCTAAATACCGTATGAGAGATGCACTCAAAAAGTCACAACTGAACTTGTCAAGCGGTACAAAGTCTCTGACATCGTCAGTGCATGTGTGTGAGCAACCTATAAGTTACTCATCTTGCACTGGCTCATCTTCCTGAATCTCAATATTATGATCACAATAAGTCTGGGCAAATTATTAATTAAATAATTTTTTCCTCGTGTTGCTTTAGGCGATCCATGGAGCTACTTGTTGCAGGGCAACCACATAACCGGTTCAACGTATTCCAATTGGATAATTAAAGTTCTCAAGAAACTGATGATTAAAGTTCCCAATAAATTTGAGGTTGGTTTGTGTGTGAGAAACCTACACGTTACTAAGTGTGCACTAAATCATCTTCCTGAATCTCAATATTCTGATCACAACAACTCTGGGCAAATTACAAGTCAGCACCAGACAGATGCTGCATTCATAGTTTTGCACTTTTATGATGTTCTTGCATTACCAAAAGCAGGCTATTGGTTTTACCTAAAATATTTCCCAAATATTTCTTCAACAAAATAAAATACAAATGACAACATACTATTTTGTATTTGAAATGCTTATTATCAGAAATACTGCATACCCCTGGCTGTTGGCTGTAGCAACTCGAGCTAGGTAGTAACGATTTTTTTTGTGTTTGTGTTTTGTGTTTATGTCAATTTTGATCCAAATTGACCACTTTGCTATGTTTAAATAAAATTTCCAAAATGTCTACCAGCCCATCCAAATGTACAGCAGTAGGCTAGAACCGGGCCTGATGCAAAGACTACTCCAATACAACACACTCAAAACAGACATTGTCACTTTGTAAGCCTGTCCAATTGTTTTCTGCATGGCTGGGGTTGGCTTTAGTCCCTACCACTAAAATTCAGCTTCAAAGAAAAAATGAATTCATTCACTGAAGTGCACCTGCAGTGGAGAAACATCAATCCATTCTCCCCTAATAAACCAACCTCAACAACAGACATATTCAAGCAACGTCAACTAAATATCCTGCTCAGAATTTTTGGAAGTATTTATTTCCTACTAGAGTGACGTAAATGAGATGATTTCCCTATGGGGGGTCATAAAGCACAATGGCATGTCATGTTTCTCACACTCTCCTCTTCAACTATGTGCTGTCAGTAAGTCACACAGCACAGTCAACCACACACAGCACACTCAAACACACTCAGCTCACTCACACACACACTGCACACTCACATACACGCTGTACACACACACACACACACACACACACACACACACACACACACCCCACTCAAACCCCTGCAGCATGAGGTGAAAGGGAGATGGCACAGGGCCAGGAGTTCAAACGAGCGTCTGGTGCAGAAGTGAGGGATGGGTTTACGCTCCAGAGCACCGCATCAAAACACATCCATCAACGCCGCCGCGCAGCTGTCCCCACTCATCAGCGCGGAATGACCGCCTTGAGGACGCCTTCCGTGGCTCTGCTCAATTTTTGAAACATCACAGCAGCTCTTCGTGTCACCGTGAACACAACACCGATGGCTGCGTTCGTCTTTAGAGCCGCGCGTGTGTGTGTGTGTGTGAGGAACCAGGCCAATCTGTGTCTATTCCTCTGGTTTTTCAGGCTCGTTTGTATAATCTGCTTGAGTGTCGAGCTGCACAGAACGTGAGCTTGGCATTTTTTGATTTCTTCCCAAACTGGTTCTCAGACACAAAGGGCCATTTGTATGGAAATCCATTTTTGCAGCTTACTGTCCATATCAGCACTTATGAGTGCTGTTGTGTGCAAACAGACCATAATAATACTACATTCTAGGGGATTACCAAGGCAGCGACTTATAGAGTCAGCCAAACATATTAGTTAGTGTTGCGAAAGTTGTGTGTGTGTACAGTATGTGTACTGTGTCACGTGTGTGTGTATGTGTGTGTGTGAGTGTGTGTGTGTGGTGTGTGTGCTGTGCGTGTTGCTGTGTGTTAATGACTTTGCCATTAATAAATGGTGAATTCATTACCGCCCCAGCCATGTAAGTCATACAGTATATTCTAAGTGAGCTGTGCTGGGAGATGGAATGCTCTTCCACCATGGGGAGGGTATAACTCTAACTGTGGACTCCATGTCTGTTTTACTCACTCTGATGCTGACTCTGTTGGTGTGCTCTGTTATTTTCCTACACTGGTTTAGTCTGGGACACAGTGAGACCCAGAGCTGCCCCTGACAGGAACCCAGGCTGATCTGACCCAGGGTCAGAGGCTATCTACATCTATGGAGGTGAATCCACCATTGGGGTTCAGAGATGTAAGCTGAACTATGGCCTCAGTAATGTGTGTGTTTGTGCGTGCGTGTGTGCGTGCGTGTGTGTGTGTGTGCGTGTGAGTGTGTGTATGTGTGTGTTTATTGCTGTCTATCTAAGAAGGTGAATCTGCCATTCGGTTGAGGCCTCTATCAAGATAACTGGTAAAAGAATGTACATATTTAACACTTAACTAAATGCAATTTAAGATCTAATATGGAATTTCTAGAAATATATAAGACTTTTCAAGGCCTAAAATTAATTATTGATTATTACATTTTAGACTTCTTAAGACCACAGTAAACCCTTTATCAGGATAAGTCTGGAGTAAATCTGTAGGGTCTGACCCCCTGTTGTCTCTGCACTGCAGGTACCAACAAGTCCATCAGCTCTGGGCATGAGCGTTAGATGGCAACGCTTTACAGGTCACCTACACCTCTTCCTCTTTTCACGGCCTACAAGTACAACATTGCTTACTGTACGCCGTACAGTGTACACTGTGCAGGTTGGGGCCAATTATGAAAAGTGAAAATGGGACCCTTTGTATTGCAATGTTACATCTTTTACCGTAAAAAGAGAGAAACACTCTTACAGTACTGTAAAAATATAGAAACCCTCTTAACTTCAGAAAATACAGAATTATTTAACATCAAACAACACTCGTGACATTGCTAAACATCCAGGTGTGACTCCGCCGTTACCTAAACAACACTCGTGACATTGCTAAACATCCAGGTGTGACTCCGCCGTTACCTAAACAACACTCGTGACATTGCTAAACATCCAGGTGTGACTCCGCCATTACCTGTGCCAGCAGCTTGTTTTTGTCGTCCTCTAATATCCGAACTTTGCTCTCCAGTTGGCGGATGTAGTTCACATCTATGAGAGAGGAGAGATAAGAAGGAAAGTCAGACAGGTAGAATACACATGCAACTGCTAACAGAACTGATTAAAAGTCAAAGACTTCCCAAACAACTCAACTCAATCATTCACCATATTTCATAATTTTTTTATTTTTTTATTTCAAAACTTAAGCAACTACCTTACTGTTAACACAAGATTATTGGATGTTCTCAGGAGCGTCCCAGTAATCCTTAAATTGCTCTGTTTTCTATTAAGTGCTGACATACAATATCATGGAACACCAGCGGGCGCTGCACCTGCAAAACCTCGAATCAAAGCCATCTGTCAAAGCACAGGAATTCCTTATGAAAACGAGTAACACTCCCCAGGGCGAAAGCCATTGTGACTGTCTCTTACAGTAAATGTCTGCATTCTCATATGAAAAGGCCCAAAGTAATCTGTCTGTCTCGCTCAGGAAATCCCCACATTTGAAGGCAAGACAATATGCTCTTAGAGGAACACGGTTGAACTGGTGCAACAGACAGTGAGAGACCTCCAACACAAAAAATCCCAGGGGATGTAAGGAGGAGCTTTACATCACTTTACAACACTTTGCAACGCTTTACAACTCCCAAAGCACTCTGAGTTTGAATATGATTTATTATCCAAGACAAAAAAAACTACAGGTGCAATCACATACATCAGACAAACCACTGAAGTTTGATTTACCTTGTGTTTGCAAACCAGTGATTCAGAGCAGATGTGTGTGTGTGTGTGTGTGTGTGTGTGTGTGTATGTGTGTGTGTGTGTGTGTGTGCGCGTGCGTGTGTGTGTGTGTGTGTGTGTGTGTATGTTGCATGTCTATGTATGTGTATGTGTGTGTGTGTGTGTGTGTGTGTGTGTGTGTGTGTGTGTGTGTGTGTGCGCATGTGTTACATGTGTGTGTGTGTGTGTGTGTCTGGTAGCCTCTGACCCAGTGGAGCGGCGGTCCTGACTCCTTTTCCTGACTCCAGCTGGGTTGAGGACACCTCGCCCTGGGAAGCCCTGAGAGGCTCTCCTGCTCTTTTGCTCCTCTGGCTAGGCTGCCTTCACGCTCATTAGAGCTGCATTCCTCCCTCCATCCCTCCCTCTCTCCCTCTCCAACATATCAAGACATCCACCCATCACCATCCCACATCTCAACAATCTGTTTAACTGAACAGGCTTTAGGTGTGCAAACAGCAAACTCAAGCCAGTAAATTAATGACACACACACACACACACACACAGAGAATGTGTGTGTATTTCTGCATGAGTTGTTGAGTAAGAACTAGAGTGTGCCTGACAGAGTGGTGTACAAAAAAGACATTCTGACAGAGTAGTGTGCAAAAAAGACATTCTTTCATAAATGATTGATGTTACTAATATCTGATGCAACACCAAAACACTGACTAATGCACACATTCATTCAAGTGGAAACATTGAGTTTAATCAAGGTGAGATAAGGATCTAGACCAGATGTGTGTCCACATGTACGAATGCCTGTGTGTGTGTGTGTGTGTGTGTGTGTATGTGTGTGTGTGTGTGTGTGTGTGTGTGTGTGTGTGTGAGTGTTTGTGTGTGATGGCCAGGGAACCCCTTGAAGTGTGTCTGTGAGTGTGTGTGTCACTCCAGGGTCAAGCACGCCATGGCCCTTCAGAGTGTTTAACGTGGATTAGTGGACCGTGTCGCTGTCTTTCTTTCACATAGCGACAGCAAACACACACACACACACACACTTCTTTGAAGTAGAGTGACCTCCATAATGCCACACCTGTTTGTTCAATCTCTCGCTGGAGATGTGGGCTGAACTATGGCCTCAGTAATGTGTGTGTGTGTGTGTGTGTGTGTGTGTGTGTGTGTGTGTGTGTGTGTGTGTGTGTGTGTGTGTGTGTGTGTGATCATGTGTGTGTGCATGTGCGTGTGTGTGTGTGTGTGATCATGTGTGTGTGTGTGTGTGTGTGTGTGTGTGTGTGTGTGTGTCACCGTTTAGGACTCTCGGCTCTGACCTTTGTCCCGTGAGCGGCCAGCCTGCCAGCAGATCGTAAGAGAGCGTATAAACCCGCGTAACCTGCAGCAGATCCGACCAGAGAGCCAAATCAGAACGCCAGCTCTCTCCCCACCTCATAAAAAACAAACCCCACATGACATACTGGGCACCATTTTGTAGCCCTCTCTGACTTCATGCCCTCGTCCAGCCCCACATCACCACCAGGGGTCACCACTGTCCAGTCCAAGCAAGCACCTCTCCAACCACCACAGTCCACCCACAGACATGATTCAACAAACCATCAACCAACAAACCAAACATCACTGCCTATGAAAGTCACAGCCTTTCCCCATCACGATAGCCGCCAGTGTGGTGTGGCTTGAGTGATGGTTAATCCTAGTCTGGCGATGGGATCTCTTCGTACCCTGGAAATCCAGAGTTCTCGCGAGAGCACAATGGAATTGTCTCTGCGAGACACTCTGGCAAAGAGCAATGATGCACGTTACTTTTATCCCAACGTTCCGGGGAACCAGCTAAACTGATGAAGACAGAGCTGCAACGTTGGAGGACAGTACACATTGGTCGTAGTGTTAGCCGATTGTGTCGAAGTCCGAAATCATTCAGAGTAAACATGGTCTAGTGTTATCCAATTGCGTGCAGTGAGATTTTTAAATGCATGCTTGTTGCCGCCCCTCGAGTTAGGCCATTACATTGCTCTTTGCCAGACCCTTAATCTTTCTAGATTATCAGGGTCTGGATTTTTCAGGCTACTCTCTTCGTGGCGTGAGATAGGAAACGGCAAGCGAGGCCGTGTATAGTGTGCTATTCAGTGAGCTGCATCTGGCTGGACTGCAAAGGACTGACCAGGGCCGGGGCCCTCTCGTCTTAATCCTCTTTGCCTTCCTTGTGACCCTCTAATCTAACTACAGCACATCTGATCACCTGACCAGCAGCCCGGGCCAGCAGCACCCAAGCCGATTAGCAGAGACGCCCCCCCATAGGTCCAGCTCACAGAGAGAGAGAGAGAGAGCACAGAGCAGAACTACCGTCCCATATTCAGATGGACACAGAGCAGAACTACCGTCCCATATTCGGATGGACACAGAGCAGAACTACCGTCCCATATTCAGATGGACACAGAGCAGAGCAGAACCAAACGTCTCATATTCAGATAAGAGCAGAGAGCCAGCAGCACAGAGTAGAACCAAAGACCCGACTCCCAGGTCCAAAAGATAATGTTCCAGTGTTGACAGTGTGCCCATTTCAGAATCACCACCAGTCTAAATGGACGCACTATCAGAACCAAATTCCCTGCTCACCAGTCTAACTTACTGGACACACTATGCTATGCTGTATACCAGCACTGAAGGATTCATTCTCAGACTGAATGAGCGCCTTTATGTCACAAGCAAAGGGTCAATTCCTAGGCCCAACTGAAACACAATATATCAGAACCAATGTCTTTGATCACAGGCCCGAATAAAGACAGTATATATCAGAACCAAAGAATCCATTCTTAGGCTGAACGGAGCAGTCTCACTGTTTATCACTGTTCATCAGAACCGGAGTCTATTTCTGAAGTTTCAAAATAAACACAATTGCTGCGCAGCTGAAGCCAAAGTCTCCACGACTCGGCATTCCAACAGTGTCACTGGCTACCTGGCGTGGTCTCTCTCTCTCTCTCTCCGACTGTAAGGCTAGACTGTGTATTGTCCCACCACAGGAAGCAAAACAAAGCAAATTCATTCTGAGACTGTTTCAGAGCAGCTTCATCTCTCCCTCTCAATCATGCATGAGACTGAAAGGAGAGGATTTAATCGCCCCCCCCTTTCCTCCCAACAGCAGGGCTCCGGGTTTAGTGAGGTAGGCTGCACGTATAGAATAGAATAAAAAGCATATATAATCAGGGCAGAGGATTAGTTGAGACATTTTACAAATGCCTTTGCATTGCCATCAGTGGGATGCAGGCCGAGGGAGGATTACTTTGAGGAGACGCACACCTCGACTCATAATGGATGCACAGAGAGACACCGAGAGAGAGAGAGAGTGAGAAAGAGAGCAACAGATAGATGAAGAGAATGACTGAATGAGGGAGACAGAGAGAGAGAGAAAGAGAGAGAGAGAGAGAGAGAGAAAGAGAGAGAGAAAGCGCGAGTCAATGACCTGAGAGCACATCTCTATGTAGACACCCAATGACGTGACACTAAGTGACACAAGTTGACCCTTTGGATCAGATTCAACAGCGGAGCAGTGGAAGACGCAACCACAGTGACCCAGGTAGCTCCACCCCCTCCCCCACCCCCAACCAGTCCAGCCCCACCCAGTCCAGCCCTGCCTGTCCCTGCCCTATCTTGCTGCCATTCTCAGATCAGCTCCAGGCTACAAGCTCTGAGCTCTCTGTGTAAAGTCACCACAGAGCTTCACATCACTGCCACGGTCCCTGATGCACCACCACACACTAGGGCTGCACCCTCTGTGGAACATATCTAATTGTGATTTTTCAGATATTGCAATTTAATATTTGAGATATCATTTTTGAAAGTCCAACCTCGGTTCAATATATTCCAAATTTCGCTTTACTGTAAGATGGGCCACTTCTGATTGTTGAGCATGCCTAGTGCATGAGAAGAACAGCACTTCTGATTGGCGAGCATGCCTAGTGCATGAGAAGAACAGCACTTCTGATTGGCGAGCATGCCTCATTTTGAATTCAATTAACCCAGAGCTCTAGAGAGAGATCTATCTATAAGGCTCTGAATGAACCTAGATATTCTTTAGAATATCTTCTTTAGATATTCTCCAACATTCCAGTCACACCGGTACCGGCTGAAGGGTTAACCAAACCCTTTTATTTAACAGAACACATGCAGCTCACGCAGCATAAACACACAGGGCTGAAATGAACACCTCTTCTTTTTCTGCCAACACCTCTCTCTGTGTTTGTGTTACTGTGGGCTACATGTGTAAGAATGACCAGTGACCTCATCCTCCCAAGGTGCTGTTTCAGCGCTAGCAGGTCCTCAGGGTTTATTTCTAACATATTAAAAGGCAGTTATAAGGTAGTATCTTGGGAGCACAGACTCGATACGTGTGGAGATTTTTCTCACAAGGACTGAGGCCAGCTTCTGTCTGAGAATGCATATTTGTTCACTTATTCCAGAATGACCAGGGTCACAGCATTGAAAACCACTGATTCTGATTCATCAATAATCAATTTAGATATTGGAGGAGATGAGGTTAAAAACAAACCTCACACACAAAAATGTCCTTCACACTCTCATTCTTTATTGCGTTGGGTCATTAACCCCCCCACAGAGGATCAATTGTACACACCTCTTAGTCTCCCCCATTGTGTCAGTGTGTGAAAAAGTGTGCGTCACACACCTCTCGTGAGAAGAACAAATTGAGTGTGGCCAGATAGACGACACAAACAAGGAACAAATCCTCCAATACACAGAGTAAACAGCATACTCAAGGGTGATGCTGAAACAGGGATTAATGATTGCACACTCACGGAAATGAGAGGGGAAATAGCATACAAGTGAGACTTAGCAGAGAACAAACAGACTAAATCGGGTGGTTGAGGACCTTCTGGAAAAAGGGAATTTATTATTATTATTATTATTATTATTATTATTATTATTATTTAATTTTCCTCTGGCTCAAGATTCCTTTACAGGAATCAACCTATCCTGAATGACCCTCATCTTCCCAGAAAACTTCACAAGGGGCCCGTGTGCATGGCTGAAATAACTAATTAAATCAGCTAGCTACCTCAACCTCCGTCTCTCAGGGACGCAGTCATGTAATGGAAGAAAAACAACCGTACAGGTCCTCCCCTGGAGAGGAGGAGAGGAGAGGAGGAGAGAGGAGGAGAGGAGAGGAGAGAGGAGGAGAGAGGAGTGGAGAGAAGAGGGGAGGAGAGAGGAGAGAGGAGAGGAGAGGAGAGGGGAGGAGAGGAGAGAGGAGGAGAGAGGAGTGGAGAGAAGAGGGGAGGAGAGAGGAGAGGAGAGGAGAGAAGAGAGGAGAGGAGAGAGGAGGAGAGAGGAGGAGAGGAGAGAAGAGGGGAGAGGAGAGAGGAGGAGAGGAGAGAGGAGGAGAGGGGAGGAGAGGAGAGGAGAGAGGAGTGGAGTGGAGAGGAGAGGAGAGGAGAGAGGAGAGGAGAGAGGAGTGGAGAGGAGAGAGGAGGAGAGGAGAGGACAAGAGAGGAGAGGGGAGGAGAAGAGAGGGGAGAGGACAGGAGAGGAGAGGGGAAGAGAGGACAGGACAGGACAGGACAGGACAGAAGAGGAGAACTCGTCCCGTACTGGAAGTCCAGGAATGATTTCAATTACTGCAAGATGTGAAGGTGGAGGAAAGGCAAACAGTGCAGTATTGTTCCTCCGGCCCTCTGGAGGTCCCCCCAGCGCTCAGCAGTTCGCCTGTAACCTGAACCTGTGCTGACATTTACAGGGTGGAGTGTGTGTGTGTGTGTGTGTGTGTGTGTGTGTATGTGCATGCGTGTGTGTTTGTATGCATGCATGCTTGTGTAAGAGTGTGCAGGGTGTGTATAGGAAAGATGGGGGATACCAGTGGCCAACAGGAAGGGATCGATTGCTCCTGCATGCATATCAGCCCATACTGCTTCACCAATGTGAGCTCCTCATCTCAGGGGAACTGGACTGAAGGTGTGAAGTGGAGTGGACAGAACCCATACCCAGGGCTCTACAGTGCGCCCATTTCACTCGCACATGCGAGTAAAAATGATGGCGTGCGAGTGCAAAAAAATATTTAGGCGCACTGAGGGGTATTCCAGAAAGCAGGTTTACTGGCTTAACTGGGTATGTTAACACAGAGTTAACGGTAAACCTGGGATTTCAGTTCCAGAACGCTCAAATATGATCAGGCTATGTAAGTAACTATGGTAAGATAGGCTCTGAACTGAACTGGGTATGTAAACCCAGAGTAAACGGTAAACCTGAGATTTCAGTTCCAGAAAGCTCAAAAATGATCAGGCTATGTAAGTAACTATGGTAACATAGGCTCTGAACTTAACCTGGTAGGGGGTAGGTTTTGTTCAGGTTATGTTCAATTATGTTCGGTTATTTCAGTGCATGTTCAATTAGGCCGCTATTTTTACACTTGTCACACAATGGCGTTTCATTTTGACGAAGGTCCGATTGACAAAGAAGCACAAAATCATGTAATATTCATCTGTGCAATTCACCGTGAGAGGGCGATAAGACCACAACATCACATGATAGCCTATCCATTCTTTTCCAAACGAGTTTTTCAAGAGCGCTGAATCCTAAATATAGGCTACTTGAAAAGCATTCTCCATCCCTACATTACACATGGTGGATTAGAATATAATAAAATAAATATTTAATGTAGGCTAGCTGGGAGTTTTTGTAGTTGGAGACGCAGAGCATATCGGCAAGCTGTCGGTCGGTGCGTAAAGTTTGCCTTGCGCTAAAGTTCCTGCGCAACTTCATTCGTTTTCCTGGACACAAACCCACGAGGATCATTAATGTGTAGTTTCACCAACTGGCAGGTCAGCATCACTTATTAAATCTTCCAAATGTGCACCGAAATGTGTCCAATAGGCTACCCATGCCTTTCGACATTCACCCTTCTGATGATGGAGCGCAAAAGTTTAACTTGGCCCACATCTGCAGAACCCGCGTTAAAATAGAAAATTACATTTGGGATTCTCAAAGAATTCTATGGCCCACTCAATCTGTGACAAGGTAGGCTAGTTTAAGAAAGCATCATTCAAAGCAGTCAATACAATAGCCTACGTGATGTCCAGTGAATTATTTAATTGTGCTTTTGACATTAAATAGGCTATCCTAAAAGTACGCATTTACACGGTCAGTTAGGCGCTTACATGTAAGTAGGCTATTGCTCTTTTTTTTGTTATTACAGTTCTCTCCTCCTCGTAAGCCTCGACTACTCCGCCTCTGAAAAATACGGTACTCTTCGTTTCACTCATGGTTTCGACTCTCAATAGATGATGCCTTTATAAGTTCGCCGTAAACGCGCACATCTAACACAGGGTTGATTGAACTAACTGGTAACCGGTGTTTTGGAACCGACAGCTCGGCGGTAGTCGCCACAGGTTCAGACAACCCAGAGGTTAAGTTTTATCTCAGTGTTTGTTAAACCTCCTTTCTGGAATACCCCTCTGGTGCGAATTACTTCTAACCATGTCAATGTTTGTCTACAAAATACACCGCAACATCAAGAAACATGGTGCAAACCATAGAATCACGTCGCGAATGCAGCATAAAAACTACACCTCCCATTAACGTTAGCAGTTTCGAGTTGTGACTCGCTCGTAGTCGCTTCTATCAAATCCAAGAGCACGCAGAAAAAGTGGAAAGTTAGACTAGCCAGCCAAGATGCGAAGATTGAAGAAATTAGTTCTTCTATCCACCGAATTCATCGGATATCGGAGGAACAGGATGAGATTCTGAGAATGCAGTGAGAGAAGGAAAGGTAACCTAACATGCCTTTTAGCCCAGTTGACGTATTGGCTGCAATATGCAAAATATAGCTGTAGCGAACAGGCACAAAAGTAGCTTCCCATAATACTCCCATTTTATTCAAGGGTAGAACGCTACTGACAACTCAGGCTTCCACGCATGCTTGTTTGTTTACACCGAATACAAGCTGAAGTGCAAAACCAAAGTAGGCCTAACGTTTGCCTACTGCCCCCATCAATGCAGATATTTCAAATAAAAAGTAAAAGTATAATATATATATATATCCTTGATTAGCCTATGTTGGGTTTTGTGGAAGAGAAAGTAGACTGTTTTAGTAGTAGTATTAGGCAGTATGCAGTCAGATAGGTCACCATGGGCATATTTGGATTAGCTAAAGATGGATTCACAAATAAATAAATTAGCCTACATTTGGCAGGATACTTGATATACTGGCTAAATGCAAATATGGCAATGTATTATATTTTACATTAACAAAATGTAGGAAAATAGAACAGACTGAAAATAAAGTAGGCACTGATCTTTAAAATCCTATTTCCTGTAGCCTAAATGTTGTCAGTCATTCTTAATATTCACAATTGGTGCACTGGCATGTTTAACTGTTAGCTGCAGTATAATGTTAGATTATGTGTAAGTTAAGTACAGAACTGACTGTGCGCCCAAATTTTTGTCTGTGCTCCTAAATTTTTTAACTTGGGCGCACAAGTGCTCCTGGAAAAAAATGTTAGTGTAGAGCCCTGAACCCATACCACCATAAAACTTCTGAAACACCGCAAAACAGCATGGGCTAACTGAGACTGAACTCTCATATTTCATGGTCCAACGTTGCAACTGATTCAACTGGCTTCACCAAGCGAGTCCTTAATTTGCGCCCCTGTAAAACACTGACCTGGTTTAGACCTGCTGGCACAGGCACACAATACTTTAGTATTTCCCCAAAAGTGTTCAAATACCAATTACCTTTGAATACCTCAGATCATAAAGCCCAAATGAAATGTTTACTGTTTCTCTATGAAACAGCTCCTGCCCACCACAGTCTGTGTTTCAGGTCCCGTCAACAAAAAGTGAAAATGATAAAATAGCATGTCCAACATGCCATTGCTCTGGCATCACTAAAGCTGCAATTAGAGCGAGACCTCCTGATCAGGAGGCTGGCTGGCATTCAGAGAATTCATCTGCCACTGGCATCAGATGCAGTGTGTGTGTGTGCATGTGTGAATGTGTTTGAGAGAAAGGGAGAGAGAGGGAGAGAGAGAGAGAAAGAAAGAGAGACAGAGAGAGAGGGAGAGAGAGAGAGAGACTGTGCCACTCTGGCCAGATATCAGACAAGCCCACGCTTGAGCAAACAGCGCTGAGTTGATGGCATCTGACGAAAGCCCATGTCAGGCCCAGAAGCAGCACACGGGGCTGTAACGGACCACTGAGGCGTCCCTTCCTTATCGATGACAGGCAGAGCAGGAGGTCATTCTAGGTTGTTCTCCTTGGTTCACCAACGTGAAGAGCATTCCAGCTGACTGCGGAAACATTCAGGACAATGAATGAAAATAGTAACTAACTAAACGCACGTAAAGCTCTAAAAGAGAGTGTGAGTGAGTGTGTTCTCCTAAAAAAGTGCATGGGTTTTGATTGGATCTATCTAATGCAATACTTTTCACAAATAAATAAAAATCTGGAACAAGCTTTTGCGATTTCAGTTAATTTCTGTTTAAAGGAGAATTTCGGGGATTTTTCACGTAGTCACCGAGGAGACGGTTGATAAAGCGTTCTAAAGCATCTTTGGTTCCACCTAGCTCCAGTTGCTGCAGCCAACAAGCTAGAGCTGCAAGGCAGCTACAGTGCAACACTCTGGGGGCATGATCATGAGCCCCATGTTCATAACCCCAAATGTTATACAAATATCCTCTCTCATTTATTACATTTGTCCACTCCAGGAACAGCCAGGAAATCTACATTACAACATATTCAGGGTGATAACATCCTTCCTTGATGGCTGACCTGTCATATTATCCAATGCAGTAACAGCCTCTCTCTCTCTCTCTCTCTCTCTCTCTCTCTCTCTCTCTCTCTCTCAGCACCGGTACCCATGAATCCATACAAATGCTGACAAACCACCTGGCTATTTATTACCGGATCTGATGAGAGAGATGATACCCTGTGCTGATGGCTTGCCTGTGGCCCATTACATCGTCTGGTCCTGTAAGGCCATCTGTACAGAATGGGGAATGGACACAGGAAACCGTGAGAGCAGGAGAGAGGTCATATTCCACAAGATCAGCAGTACGACTCACTGTCTCTACAAGAGCTCTCTGGCTCAGTACTCTGAGCCCGGTACCGTAGACATTCCCCCGCATTGTTACACATGCAACTGGTCATGTAAGGTGTGTGTGTGTGTGTGTGTGTGTGTGTGTGTGTGTGTGTGTGTGAGTGTGTGTGTGTGTGTGTGTGAGAGAGAGAGAGAGAGAGAGAGAGAGAGAGAGAGAGGGGGAGTGTGACTGTATGCGTGTGTGTGTGTGTGAGTGTGTGTGTGGGTGTTATCTTTGACAGAGTTAAGTTATGTCATGTTTACTACACATTACGTTGACACTGCACATGGATATTATAACCATCAAGGAAGAAATAAACTCACACAAACTGCAAGGCCTACATCTTATGTCAAGTTTTGAATGGCTACACTTCCATAAATGAACATTTTTAAATGCGCATCTCAAACACACAAGCTTCAAGGTTTCAGCCAAGCAGCACAAGCAGTCTCTTCTCTCTTCTCTCTTTCTCACACAGGGAAACACACGTCAGAGCAAGGAAAGGAAACAGAAGGAGGAAGGCCTTCAGACGACGGGAAAGGTCATATTTCACCACATCACAGAGTCAGAGACGGAGAGCTCTGGCCCTTTCAATCCCCAGTCTCCATGTTAGGTAACTCACAGCCATTTCTCACTGGCCTTGGAGTCCAGGAGATTCATTGTGACCTGCCTGTCAGACGGACGGGGGGACGAGGCGAGGGGCGTTTGGACATTTCAGCGCAGTGACGGCTATTAAACAGCGAGGTTGTGACCCTGTCGGAGGACACACTGGAGACGGCAGCGCAGGCTGACAGCTCTTATGTAACAGTTTACACAACAGCCAGCTCCTCACAGCAAAGCAAGGGCATATACAACAGCCAGCTCCTCACAGCAAGGCAACAACCGCCAGCTCCTCACAGCAAAGCAACAACCACCAGCTCCTCACAGCAAAGCAAGGACATATACTTCATTGTGACAGCTTATGGAGGAGACACTACACATGCAACTATCCAAGCAAGATGGATGCTTATGAGGCTGATGAGGAGGAGAAAACTGGATGGATGGATGAATGAATAAAGGATGAAAGGATGGATGTAGGATGGATGGATAAACAGATGGATGAATAGATGGATAGATCACAATCTGTAAAATGGATGAAAGAATGGCTGTATGACTGGACGGATTGGTGAGGTGAATAGGCTTGTGTGTCCAGCCGTGGTCGAAGATCACTGCTGTCACTACCGATCTCTGTTTGCGTTTTTGAGAAGAGCAGCGCAGCGCTGAGGGGGGATGAGTAAGCCTATAGACACACACACACACACACGCACACACACACACACACACACACACACACACACACACACATGCACAGACGCACACACACAATTACACACACACCACTTTCTCTCCCCCCCTCTCTCTCTCTCACACACAAATATACCCCCTTCCACACAAACACACGCACACACACACACACACAAACAACTACCCATCATTCCTCAACTCTTTCTTTGCTGCTGCCACGGCAACCTCACCACAGCTTCTTGGCCCAGCACAGATCAGCACACGTGAGATGTAGAAACACATACACAAACACACACACACAAACACACACACACACAAACACACACACAAACACACACACAGACACACACGAACACACACACACACACACACACACACACACAAGGCCGTAGCCAGGATTTTTCAAATACCGAGGTCAGGGGTGTCGCTAGAAATGCTAGGAGGTTCTTCCGAGCCCCCACCTCCACCCCCATTTTGTCAACAACCACATATATGTGTAGATTGTAACATGTTTTGTTTATAGCTTGAACCAACACACTTTTCCACAATATAATTT
>NC_055975.1:28102842-28142842 GCF_018492685.1 Alosa sapidissima | reverse complement strand
CCCAGTGCATAGCCACATAAAGTATGACACCACTGCAGTAGTCTTTAAAGTAGGTCTCGTGGCATGCGTGAGTTGATTTAAAAATAAACAAATAAACACAGGAGGCGCCCCACCCCCCACACAAGCAAGGAGGAGAGACGGCATACCAAGGTATTGATAAGAATGTATCCTAGCAACAAGACACACTGTTTGACTAGAGGGCCTGGCAGCCTCTCACTTCAGAAAACCAACTGCATCTGCCAAGGCCTACACTCTCGCACACACACACACATACATACGCACACGCACACACACACACACACACACACAGAGAAAAACCCTGAAAAACCGAGTTAACTTGCAGTCCGATGATGTCATATGCATATGTAAACAATGAGGCAAAAGCTTTTTCCATACTTTTCCATATACTAAGCATTTCCACTGCCATTCAAACCCCTAATTTAAGAGAGAGTGCAATCAAAAGCACATTTGTCTCTGTTCCAACCCCAGCAGACCACTGCCAATGTCATGAATAGAAGAATGAATGATGAAGAGTGGGGGGGAGAGAGAGAGAGAGAGAGAGAGAGAGAGAAGGGGAGGTAAAGGGAAAGCAACACTGAAAGCAGAAGAGTGAGAGAGAGAGAGAAAGAGAGAGAGGGAGAGAGAGAGAGAGAAAGCAATACTAAGAGCAGAGGAGTGAGACTATGTTGAGACTAAGGTTTCAATGATAGAGGCTGTGATTTGTTCAAGTCCTTCATAATCACTTGCACTGTACATTAGGCGAAGCTGCATATATTGTATACATTTTATAAAAACATATGCAGCTCTCATTCTCCAAGGGCCTGGGATTTCCAAGTCATACAGCACAGGACGAATAGCCCCACTATGATGCTAATAATGCTAAAGGCTAATTGCTTTGCCACTGAACGGAGGCGTAAAAAGCCCTTTAAAATCAGCAGTGGAGAGAGAAAGGGCCAGTAACGTCTTAAGAGCCTCTTCTGTTTTCTGCCTCTTTTGAGGCCATTTGATGCAGTCCGATGGCGCGCAGTGCTTCAGTCCAAATGCGTTCAGTGCTTCAGTCCAACGCAAATTAAACTGAGCGAGACCCTCAACAGTGCCACCACCAGACCCTGGCCAGGCTGCAGTTACATTGTGTTTGGAATCGCAGAAGAAAGGGTCTGGATCGGCAGGGCCCTTAATCTCCAGGATTAATAAACACACACACACACACACACACAGAAATACACACTCACACATAGTGACATGGAACAGGTTGAGAAACATGTGGAGCGAGTCACGTTTGGGGAACCGTGCGTCAACAACAACAACAGCCTGATGAAAACAATTCAGATCCACGTCTCATTTGAGCTGCCCCTGTTCAAGAGGATCACAGAGTGAGCGTGTGTGCGTGCGTGTGTGTGTGTGTGTTTGTGTGTATCTGTGTGTGTGTGTGTGTGTGTGAGTGTGCGTGTGTGTGTGCGTGTGTGTGCGTGTGTGTGTGTGTGTTTGTGTGTATCTGTGTGTGTGTGTGTGTGCGTGTGTGTGCGTGTGTTTTGTCCAGCACAGCTCCGTGGGGGGAGATTCCTCTGTTTTCTAGGACACACACAATGTCAACTGAAACTGTGTCTCTCAGCTCAGGACATCCACAGCCATGGGGAGAAAACACCCCTCCCTGCGTCAACAGACCTCGCAAAAGGGTTTAGTTTAGATGACATCAGGTGGAGTGAGCGAGAGGCACAAATGGAGTGGCCTACACACTCAATGTGATGTGATAATGTCTCAACAGAAGTGTGCTGAAGTCAACCAAGCAGCAGTATTTCTACGACAATCCATTCGGACGCCAAGAGCACCTGGCATGCACCTGGAGTCTACTACGCCTACGACCGGAGCGTTCAGTATTCCTTCCCTTTCTGGCCTTCTCTCTCCCTCTCTTCTCTCTCCCTCTCTTCTCTCCCTCTCTTCTCTCTCCCTCTCTTCTCTCTCCCTCTCTTCTCTCCCCCTCTCGTCTCTCTCCCTCTCTTCTCTCTCCCTCTCTTCTCTCTCCCTCTCTTCTCTCCCCCTCTCGTCTCTCTCCCTCTCTTTTCTCTCCCTCTCTTCTCTCTCCCTCTCGTCTCGTGTCTGGGAATCACTGAATGAAGAGGTTTCTGATGAACACCCCTGAGTCAGGAAGGAATGGTTAAGAGGATGCTGAGACGGGTCCATGTTGGCTTGACTGGACCCCCCAGGTGTATCCGGAGATGAGTTTTACTGTGAAGGAATCTGACTGACTCATCTTGTCTATGTGTCTGCTGCTCAGAGGAGAGAGATCATTATTATTATTATTATTGCTATTATTATTATTGTTATTATCTTTTTTCCTGCTGTCAGGAAGTTTTCACGGGTGAATCTTTCACCAGCCAAATTCCTGCCATTAGTCCCACAGCAGGTGGGAGATTCCAGGCCTTATTAAGCCTAGTGCAAACGGCCAGTGGGTGTCAATCACTCCGTCTATAGTATAGTGGTTCTCAAACTCAGCGAGTACCACCTCAGAAAACAATTAGCTGTCCAAGTACAACCATCATGACCCACATTAAAATACAGTAGCTTAGGCAAATTTAACTACATATTTTACATTGTACATACTTAACTTCAGTGATCACGAGGTTAAGGATATTTTTTATTATGTACCATATATTTTCATATAACTTGAGGTGATTATTTTATGAAAATAACTTTATAAGAAAATATCTCGGAGATTCCCGGCATGCCGCTAGAGAGTCCGCATACCACCAGGGTGAGACCAGACCACAGTTTGAGAACCACTGGAACCACATTTTAGCCATATAGTTTCAGGCATACATATAATGTCAGGCAGTTCACCATTCACATCCTTATTCAGCAGACCCTGATGAGGTCTAAGAACCATAGACTCAGTTTACATTTGTTTTCACAGTAAAATACTGTAGTCTTGTTCTAAAACAAGTGTGAACTTGTGTTAACAACTTAACAACTTGCTGAGGTGGTTAGAAACCGCATGTGACCACATATCTTTTGTACTGTAATGCATTCTGATGCATCCCGGACAATGGGGTTCTAATAAATGTGCCGTTAGAAGTAACGGAATCCAAACACAAGCAACTTATTGGCTGACCACTTGGAATCAGATCACCCACAAAACAACATTCTAAAAACAAATGTAATGTGGCCCTCACAAAGTTATGAAGGGTTAGGTACTGCGGGTGGCTGGACAGAGCCAGATACACATCATCTAAATGGCAGTATGGCATTCAAAGTAGATGTCACTTCTGAGGGCATCATAAATATGAGAGAATAAGATGTCTCAGGTTATCAAGGTACCATGGCTTATCATGGTGACGCAAAGGTGCAAAGGTTCGCCTCTATGTGAAAAGAGTATGAGGACAAACCACATGACATCACAGAGGTCAGTTGGCTAAAACGACTTATCATAGGTGGTGTTTGTGTGTGTGTGGGGGGGGGGGGGGGATAGATAGATAGATAGAAGGGAATGAGACATGAGAGGGTGTGGTAAGAGGGAGAGAGGAAGACAGAGACGTGAAGGAGAAGGAGAAGAGGGATAGTTCACTACAGACAGACAGACAAACAGGCAGACAGACATGCACACACAGACAGGCAAACAGACAGGCAGGCAGACAGGCAGACAGACAGACATGCACACACAGACAGATAGGCAGGCAGGCAGGCAGGCAGACATGCACACACAGACAGGCAAACAGACAGGCAGGCAGGCATGCACACACAGACAGGCAGGCAGACAGACATGCACACACAGACAGACAGGCAGGCAGGCAGGCAGGCAGGCAGACAGGCTGACACGCACACACACACAGACAGGCAAACAGCTTTGATGAGGGCGCTCCCTCTCCCCTCTCCCAAACCCGCCCGCACGATGGGACGCCATGCTCCCATTCAGGACACTGTCTTCAAGGGCTCTTCACCCCTTTGTCTGCAAAACAATGCTGGCGGACAGATGGTGCTGGCCAAACTCAGAGCTCCCCCCACCACACACACACGCACACATACACACACATACACACACACACACACACACACATACAGCACCATCGTCCAAGACACAGACACCCCACCCCCCCCCCCCACCACACAGCGCTATCTCCCAAGCCCTTTCAGCCCAACCCCAACCAGTCTGTGTCTGGCAGAACTACAGCTCTGGGAGTATTTGATGAGAAAAGCCTGCCAAAGATGTTTTCACACATTAGACTGTTCTCTAACCCTGACAGCCAAATTGCCAGGCGAGGGGGGGGGGGGGGGTCGCTGTTGAGTTACGAGGGAGGGAGCGGAGAAAGCTCAAAGCATACACTCCTCTCACAAACACTGCTGAAGAACACCATCGGTCAACTTTCTAGCAATGTCTTTACAATTACATATGAAACACAGAGCTTTGCTAATGTGAAGGGAATGTATTCAAACATTGGACGCATGATTGCAGCTACAGTACACATTCTGCTGGCTTGTTTACAATGCTAGTAAACCTACCATAAAGTTTAAGTGCGTAAAGCGCAAATAAACCTGCACAAAGAAGGCACTTACAGTAAAGGGAGTATTATCCCTATGTAAATTTGCTAGGTAAACATGTGACACGTGACATGCGACACATTTCATAACATGACCTTTTTTTTTTTTTTTTTTAAAGCTTGGTGTTATGTAACTAAGATGATGACTCGAGCAAAACTGAATAGAGGTTCTGCACACAATGTATCCCATAGACTTTGGGCTGACAAGGTTTGACATTGGTGAATGCATCTGACATCAGGGATGTGAAAAGGCAGACATGTCTAAAAGCAGACTCAGCTGCCGTTGTTATTTTGGGGAGCACCTGTCCCTTTGAGGCAGCAATAATGAGAGCTTTCACCTCAGCGTTGGGCAAAAACATCTCGTTCCTGTGTGAGTGAGTGAGCAGGGAGCTGCTGTGTTGATGCTAGTTAGAGATTAGTGTTAATGTGAGCGGTTGGTTGGATGGCAGCAGATGGGGGGGTGGGCTGGGGGGGTCTAAGAGGGCAAAAGGAGGTGGGGGGGGGGCTTTTGATGTACTGATACTGTAAAACTTGCGAGTGTGTGAGTGTGTGAGTGAGTGTGTGAGTGTGTGAGTGAGTGAGTGTGTGAGTGAGTGTGTGAGCAAGCCGTCCCCCCTACCCCCCCTCACTCAGTCACTAGGAGAGAAGGAGGGTTGACATGCTCAGACTGACGGCAAATTCAATCTTCCAGCGGAGCAGCCTTCACATGGTGTGCCTTCTCTGTTGCTTGGACTTTGGCTTCAGTGCGCCTCCTGCCTCGCTGGCCTTTACATAAGAGCGCTGTGCTAACAGCGTCTCTAGCTGCTGGAGGGCAGGTCGTGTCGTACAACATTGTGGCCGATGACTGTAGACCTGTCTGTGTGAGGGAGCAATTGAAGCAACTGAAAACAACCTTAGGCATGCCCAAATGCACCCGCCATGTCTGATGCCCAAATACAGCCGCCATGTCTGATGCATTTATCCATCTATTTCCTCTCTTTATCTATCTATCTATCTATCTATCTATTCCCTATCTATCTATCTATCTATCTATCTATTCCCTATCTATCTATCTATTCCCTATCTATCTATCTATCTATCTATCTATCTATCTATCTATCTATCTATTCCCTATCTATCTATCTATCTATCTATCTATTCCCTGCAGTTAACGGTCCTGATGCCAGGGGACTCTGCATCACCTCAAACTCCTTCATGTCAGAGTGGAGGGTTTGCCCTGTGAGCAAGTCAAGAGCCAAGAACTGCCCTTCACGTCCTCCCTGCTGAATCCCTTCTCCTCAGATGAGCCCAGAGACGTGACAAGACGGAGAGACAAAGAGAGGGAGGGAGGGAGGGGGGGATAGAGATGGGAAAGATAAAAAGAGATATAAGAGAAAGAGGGACCTATAAAATATAAAGACAGAGGGAGATTATGGTGAAAGGGTAATGGAGAACCACTGGCCTGAAAAGTGCTCTTTATGTCATAACATACTGTAATGGTCTGTGTGTTCTCTAATGCACTGGCAATCTCATTTGAACTTGAACATGAGTTCAACACACACACACACACACACACACACACACACACACACACACACACACATGCACACACACACACACACACACACACACACGCACACACGCACAATGCAATTAAGACTGAGGTGACGTGCAATCTGAGTCGAGTCTAAGTAATTAGTGTAAATGCTGCCAATGACCAGATGTCCAGTTCAACAGGCTGGTCATTGGCAGCATTACCAAGTGGGGGTGCAAGTGTATGCCCAGTATCTCTATACTGCTCACTCAATTCAATTTAGTTAAAAATGATATTCCGTTCATACTGCCATTAAAGGGAAACTCAAAGTTGCTGCATCCAACAGCTAGAGCAGCCAGGCAGCTACAGCAACCCTGAGGAGCTGTCTCTGATCAACGAGGAGGACAGCTCTGCGGTCAGCTGGCCTGGGGTGGCATCTGAACAGAACAACACTCCAGGCCACTTCACGTCACATGACGTAACCACACAAGCACGCTCCCTCTGGCTGAGCGTTCTCGAGGCGCTCAAGGAAACGCAAGTTCCTCAGATCCTCCCCTCAAAGCAGCGAGCGGGAGTCTGGCCTGTGTGTGGTGTCATTAACGCAATAAACACAGCCCTTCCTCATCCTGCAGAAGAATGAAACCTTCTCATGGCATTGGCGCGAAAGGAACTCGCTTCGCGTAAACAAAGCATGGAGGAGAATGGAGTGTCCATCTACTTCCACGGAGACAGAGAAAGGAAACCCTCCAGCAACAAATAAACAACATGTCCGAAAAAGGGGGAATTTGCATTGGAGGCGCTGGGACACAACCTATTCATACACCTTGTCTTTAAGCTTCCTTCAAGGGTTGTAATTATTTCCAACTTATTTGGATGAATGGCATTACAGTTTACAATTACCACTCGAGTAGGATGTATACATACAGCACACAGAACTTATTCATCACAACTGTTTTGTTTTTTAGAAACGCTATCAAATAGCAAAGATGAGTCCAAGAGCTCGACATTTCCTTTCAGCTCTCTTCTCGAGCAAGTTCTCGATGTCCCCAGGGGAACTCTTGGGACCACGGGGGTTTAACGAGGACCAACCAATTACTGGACCATTAGCTGCCCAGTCTCCCATGAATCAGCCTCTGAGGAGGCGCAAGGTTTCCAGGACCATAGCAGCTTTATGGGGTCATCCAACGCAGCCGGGCGTGATAAATAAATAAATAAAAAAGAACACACTTAGCAAAAAAATGGCCAATAAGTCCTTCTTCATATGCCACTGACAGTATGTGTTACTGGATCATAGGTGGATCATTAAAGAACTGCTTCAGCACATTTTTGTTTTGTTTTCTCTACACATCCAGTGATGTCAGTTGAGTGGGTGATGATGGAGGTTGTGGTAAGCCAGTACAGACTACTTCAGCATCTTCTGGTAAACCAGTAAGATCTTAAAATCTCTCTCTGACACTGAAAAATGAAATCTTTTTTTTTTTTTTGATGCAGTTTTGTGTTACCATGAGAAAAGGCATGACTAAACATGCTGTGTCAGAGAGAGCTTTAAGTCCTGTGGCTGTGTCTTTGGTCTGGCTCCGTGTGCTCATTCCGGGACATAAATTTCCAATTCACCAGCATCATCTCATCTCATTAAACATACAATTACCCCGTCAATCCAGATTTATGGCTGCAGAGGTCCATGATGAGATTCACAGGCAGACATGTGAGAGAGCGCTACAAACACACTTCAAACACTTAGCAAATATCTTTGCAGTGTTTACATCACAAGCCATTAGACAAGCTGTTAGACTCCAATGTTAGACTCCATTACCTGAGACCTTTAGGTTAATGTGTGTGGATTGGCCCCGGTATAAAATCTGTCTTTATGGCCATCTTACAAACGGCTTTACGGCAGACTTCGCTCATTGTGAGCACTAACCCCTTTGTTGAGTGCATGGCTCGTAAACTGGGATGAACGGCTAATCTTAGCTCAACATGAGCACCTTTTAGATGTGATGAAGGGTTTCACAGGCTGTAATGGGGGGGGGGGGGGGGGGGGGGAGTCACTCTAACCGTGGGAAGCGACAGGAATGTTATCTGGGTGCGTAACAGGACCCTGCCTCGACCCCTGGTCAACACCATTACGGAACGACCCCCACAGTGCCCCGACAGGAACGCTGCAGCTTTTCAGACACAAAACAGAACCCCCTTTTTTTTTATTAGAAATGTCACTCCTGAGATGTCGGCTCACCTTCCACAGCACAAAGCAGACAGCCAGGCCAGCACGGTAGCAGAGATCAACTGGCTATGATACATTTTCACCCAACAAAAACATCAATGATGCCTTTCTCTTTCCCACAATAATGTGAGCTTACCTCCCTGAAGAGAGGGCTGCCCACAATGTAACCTTTCGAACCTTTCCCTCACCTAATAAGCTACCCTCTGGATCAACAAGACTGAAATGAATCAATGGACCTTTTCTCTTTCACAAGCTAAGTTTTCTCCCCTAAGACTGTGGGTTTTGCTTTTCAAAATAACCTCTACTACAATCGCTACCTCAGACAATCCCTGTCCCTTTTGTAAAAACAACTGTTGTTCACTAATGTTAACATTTTGTAAAACATTGCTGTTACTGTTATACTAAAAGTAGCTCCTATTTGAGCAGCCAGCTCTTTCATATCCAAAACACTAACACGTCAAGAGTTTCAAGTATCCCTGCATTCCAAAGACGGAGTTAGATATTGTAGTAGAGCTATGAAAGCTCTTCACAAGTATGTTGGTATTCTCCCCTATAAGACTGTGTGGTCTTTGCTTTCCAAAATAGCCACCAGTACAATCGCCACCTCCAACACTCCCTGTCCCTGTCCCTGTCTAAACACAACTGCTGTTCACCAATGTCCACTTTTGGTCAGTTTCAAATATCCATACATTCCTTGATGCTGTGGGGCCTTTTCTACAAGTTATGCTGTTGTGGTAATGTGTCATACTGTTCTGTGCTGCGTTGTGGTCAAGTAGTCTGGAGTGGACATACAGTAGGAGGTCCCTGGGCCAGCTGGACGAGGCATTGATGTTTTGGTCCTATATGACAACAGATGGGGCCAGATAGTGTGACTGTCTCTCGACTAAACTATGCTAGTTTTGGATTTCCCCTTTATACCCGTGGATTGGTGTAGATATCTATCGATCATGCAGGCAACAATTAACAATTACAAACAGACATTCAACTCTCAACACATGTGTCTGAGAATGAGCGAGGTTTCAGTTGTGTTGTCTAATTAGCCTCATCATCTTTGGCCATGCAAACACTAAACTGAGGGGTCAGCTTATCGCTGTTGGGGAGACTGCTAAAGGGACACAAAGCCGCCCTAATCTTCCTCATCGACTGGAAGAGGGATTTGGGGGTCTCTCCCCCTAATCAAAAACACAAAGTGCAAGACAACGCAAAAGTAAGATTAGATTATCACAATTCCATCAAAAACACAGACAATTTATCTCATTACTGCGTATTAAAGGGCTAATTAGTGATTCGAATTCACAAGGATGTCTGATGCATTTACTGTAAGTCACAATGACTGACCAATGATATGCTCCAGTCTGTCAAGTTTAGGAAGAAATGTAGATATATAGTATGTCCATTAGGAGATACATATGTATATATAGTATTTCAGCCCGTCACTGATAGTGTGTGCTATGTATTCAGTGTTTCCCATACATTGACTTATTTGTGGCGGCCCACCACAATAACAACATTGACCACCACACAATGATTTTCCAGGTTAAATTAAACTAAATTGTGCTTAAATCTGGTTAGCATCATAACCACGCTGCGCGAATTTGTTAAACTGTTGCATTCAGGTTAATTCTGCAAACCTAGCACCACAAATATGATTTAATTCTGTGGGAAACACTGGTATTCTATTCTTATGTTACAATAATTCTGTTTAGCTACACATAATAAATCAACTTTCGTATTTGATGAAACATGTTTACTTTTATGTTTGCTTAACAGCTTGCTTGCTATGCTACGATCCTTAGAAATGTGATACTCTTCACAATGGGAACTGAAGTCCAAACAACATTGCTTTACTACATCTAAATCATAAAGAAAGAACATGTTGTTCTATCAACTGGAGTGCTTCCTTTCAAGTCCTCTTCCTTGGGTTCCCTTTCCCCTGTCTTCACTGAGTTGGTTTGGGACAATCAGCATAAATCCAATTATGGGCCCAGTCAGATCTGTCAACAACAGGCAGTTTGCATCCTGGGCAGCAAGTGACCTCACAGAGCTCTGCATGAGGGAATCAGTAATGCTATCACCACATCACCCGCCTCCTCCTCCTCCAACAGCACTTTCCTTCTGGACTGGCTTCTGACCTCAAGGACAGGTTCAAACACACCAGTAGTTGCCAAACTTTACAAATCTCTAAAGCCATCTTACCAATATAAGGCTCTTTGGAAGAAACACTCACTATGTGCTGCGTGGACTCTATGTGGACAAACAAAGCAACAAGTTGTGCATGAACCTGTTTTCAATTATATCACACTTCTCCACTCATTCCCCCACAGGTTCCCTGATCTGTCCTCACAATCAATTTGTCATCTCAAATAAACATGGTCTTTGGAAAGAAAACATACAACGTGTGTACTTACTGCATGTGTACTGTTAAGAAGACCATTTCCTCGTAAGCATGTCCTGGCTAACAAGAAGAGGGTTTTCAGAGAGAGTGAGAAAATGTGCTGGGATTTCAAGAAAGTGAGGCAGTCAGACACAGACTTTGTTTAGGGGAACTGTTTGACACAGCGATGAAATACTGAGTTTCACAGAAATGTTTGAGAGGAACAAGTTGAAGAGCTGCACAGAAAAGAAAAAGAGGGCAAAACTACTGAGAGAAAAGAAAAGTGAAGGATGAAAACTAAAGATGAAGAACATAACACCTGACATCCAAAAGTCATTCTACACAAACACCCAGCACAGCTTGGCAAGCCTTCACACAATCGCCACTCTCCAATAAACGTCAGGAAGGCGACAGAGTCAAGATGCTCTCTGTGTTTCAGATCAAATCTGTGACTCCTCCACATTTAACAAGCAAACAATAAAATGAAAGTCCTCACATCACAAACTGAATGCAGAACACAAAACGCATGCATGGAATGCAGTATCAAAGTTCTAAATCCATGTGGAGCACTGCCTTTCCTCCAAATTCTGTCTGACTGCCTTTAACTGAAGTGTGGAGGCATCATCCTGTTGAGTTCTACAGCAATTATATTAATGTGACTGAAATTAAGATAACAAAACACAGCACATTCTCCAGGATATTTTTGTTTTGTTTTTTTTTGCTTCTTTTTTTCATTGTGACACACCTATATAATAACCCGGAAAACTGTGTTCTACATGATGGACGGGGTCATTTCTTGTATACGGTGGCCACTAAATAACAAACCTCCCCCGTCATGGGGCCGGCACCTCCACGGGGGAGTAGCCATCAGTCATCGACTGCCCAGGAAGCCCAGGCTGGTGCGACTCGCCCGAATTAATCCCCTGAATTTATGACCAGAATAATCTAAAAAAGTGGGAGCAGGCCTGGCAGACACTAGGACTGTTGGCAGGCAATAAATTAGAGTGAGTCCTTTACAGTGCAGGGGGAGAAAGTCCTCTGAACTTGCGATAGTGAGGCTTCCGTTCTGTGAGTCAAGACTGAGAGAAAGGTGTGGTATAGTGCGCTCAAGGTCCAATCTACACAGTATGCCTATTGTTACATTCCCTGTTAAAAGTGGAAGATTTTCCAATCTCAATTAAGTTTGTGAAAAACAAAATGAGCTGCAGTTTCACTACAAGCTAATCATTCTTCTGGCAGCCTAACACCTAACAATAACAAAGATATGCATTAGTGGAAAAGTTATATTTGCATGAAATCTGTCTAATTCTGGGGTCATTTGAAACCAGCCATGTTTACTTGCATGTCTTGGCCTTTGGCGCATTATCCCAAAAGCTCAGGGTGGCCAGTGTGGTCTGTATGGAGCAATAGATCTTAAATGGCGATTAATCCTCATTAGGTCTACTTTCCTGGGCTAAGGTTTGAGGTAATTAGAGATGGCCCATCTGTGCTGGCCGTCTAAAACAGTGGGAGCTGTCTACACTAGTCACAGGCAAACAACGGCTTGTGCACAAAATGTAGCCTACAGTATGTCTTGGTCTGAGCCTACGTGTGAGGGCCTGGATTCCTTTCATCTGAGACTCATCCTGCGCAAACATCTCAATCACATCCAGGCTAAGAGCAACACACCCAAGTTCCCATCAGGTCAGCATCAGAACTGGGACAGATTCAATATAGAATCCGGTGCAACCTGGGTCCACTCAGAGCCATTGTAGAATCTGATACTATCTGGGTCTACTCTAGAATCTGATACTATCTGGGTCCACTCTAGAATCTGATGCTATCTGGGTCCACTCTAGAACCTGATGCTATCTGGGTCCACTCTAGAATCTGATGCTATTTGGGTCCATTCTGGAATCTGCTATCTGGGTTGCCATCCACTGTGACTTTCACCCAGAGTCCTGAAAGATGCTAGAAGTTTTGTAATGAGGCTTGTAAAATGCATGTGGCAATACCTGCCTAAAGAAATAATCCCTTTTCTGACAAAACTTTATTATCATCATCTTTATTATCATTGCCAGCCTAAAATCTTTATCTGTACCTGGGAAACGTGCCATTGTCTAAAAAAGCTAAATGTGCCCTTTATGGGTTTTCATTAGTGGACTCAATTGGGCAAACCCAGACACATTTACTTCTGAAATGGACCCTTTTTCATATAGCAGCTTAAATTCTAGACAGGAAGGCTTGTGAGCCTTTTATAATCATACATTCACACTCATAACCATAGATAGGTGGCCAAAGCTTGATACACTCCTCCAACATGCATCCACGTCTTGACACTGCGTACTTACCATTCAGTCCGTTGGGGATGCTTCTGTGGAGATGGGTGTTGGAAATGTCATCCATGGACCTCCCCATGTTTGCGATTTTCGTGTCGGTAGGCTTGTGAAGGCCTATGTGATTATGATGATGATCCGGACTCCCGGCACTGCCCGTGCTGGAGGTACTGCTACCGTCCCCTACGTCGCGCACAGTGCTAGATCCCCCGTTTAGATTACTCAAACTAGTTTGGCTGTCTATAGAACTTCTGGACCCGGCACCGTTCCTTTCCTCATCCAGCATCAATATAATTTCCTTGAGTTCCCCATTTTCCCTCATCACCGTCTCTTGGTTTGCCTCCAGCTCTTTCAGCTTGTGCTGATACGCACCAACCTCTTTCCACACAACGCTGGCGGTATAGCGGCCGAACCGCTGCCATTCCCGCGACAATTTCTTGCCCTTTTGCCTGTCATCGTCCAAGAAACAGCACAACTCTCTGAGCTCGTTATTATCGTCCTGAAGCTTCTGGTTGACTTCTTTCAAACTCCGAATCTCGTGGAGATGAACCTGCAACCTCCGGTTCACGTCCTTCATCATATTCCCATGTTCCACCATTAAATTAATCTTCTCTCCGTCTACCTTTCTCAGTCTTTTTATTAATTCTTCTTTGCTCCATTTCATAAGCTCTTCGTCCGGTATTTTACTAAAATCATCCCTCGGTCCGTCTACACCATTTTTTGCCATACTCCCACCCGGCGTTTCGCGTTCCGAAGGTGGCAAATGAGAATGTAAATCTGACTATTTTAATTCTACTTCCAGGATAATGCAACACCCAAAATAGCGTGCATCATAGGCGAAACAGGTCCAATAACACGCACACAAATCCGAAACATTAAGGATTTAACCAACAGGCTAATGCCTGGATCTCTGAGTTGAAATAACTAGAGGCGATGCAGCTGAAGCGATGTTATAGCTAAATCGATGTTAATGTATCCAGTCTGATCCAAAATATAATCTCATTACGATAATTTCTTCACAAAATAGTCTTCTTCAGCCGTTGTTGTAAAGAGCAGCCTTGTAGCCTACCTGTTTCATCCGACCCCACTACGCGACCTGATGAATGATGAGAAAAGCACCACTAGCTGTGTTCCGCTGATCTCCAGTCAGCCAGGGTTACGCGTTGTGATGTCAGTGCAGTTGTTCAGGGCAGAGAGCAGACACTTTCATAAAGTTCCCTCCCACGGCTCTCCGCTGCTCACTCTAATAACAAAACTCACTTCAATACCGATTCAAATCTTCATAAAACCGAAATATTTTTGTGAACTCAAATTACATTTTCTAAAAGCTTTCGGGTAGCCTATAGACTGGCGATAGTAACAACTTCGGTGAATCGGGAGATTTGCTGACGTTGTTCTCAAGTGAAATACAAACAGGTAGACAAGGTAGATGGTTTAATCGCTCCAGACAGAGGAACCCTAGGTCTCTTAAAGGAGCCTTATTGCCTTGTTGTGTGTAGGCTGAGTGTGGATAGGGCTTGCTGACAGTTCACTATGCGTTGTTGACGTTTTACTGTTTATTGAGACAGTTATTGATCTTCAAATCTTAAATATATTTGGTGGTACCGATTATGCTACTACCAGAAAGCAAGAATTGCTTTACCGTTTTAATAGATCATGTGAGGACAATCCGCCCAATGTCTAGCAAGACACTCAGGGTGCACGAACTTTAGAGGAGATAGGGTTAGGTATGCCATATTTTTGCACAGCAATAGGGACAGGACGCCACCTTGTGGACAGCATATGTCATCGCCACTTCTTGGGCTGGGCTTGGTTGCTTCCCAGTGGATGAAGTTTTATTCCAAGTAAAACGTTAATGTACCGTGACGCACACTGGTGCATTCAAGTTCTATAAACTGTAACAGATCGTGAGCATGCATTCACATAGAAGCCCAATTGTATACATGTTGGTACTTTAAATTGACATTATGAGACAGCCGTTCTAAGTTCTGTCCAACTCGTGTTCTGCCATGCGCCCTGTCTTTGTTCCCCGCTATTTTCTTATCCCGCTGCTATATTGGCCATATTGAGGCATCTGACATTTCTTTAACTCCATTCTGTTATTGAATTAAAGTTGGCAGTTGTGGCCTTGGGCCGGCTACATCCTGTCAAAATCGGGAAGGGACAGCTGTGTGGGTGCAGATGAGTTAAGACTGAGATTTGACACAGCTGGTCTGTGGGAAGTTGCCGTTTGGAATCAGCGCAAGACGCAAGAAGTGTACCGCAGATCTAACATGGACGAAAAGAGGGTGGTCTGAGAATGACAAAGTGATGATACAAGAGCTACTTTGTAGCAATGTCTGGCGTCGCAGCTTAACAAACAAGACGGGTTTGTAGTGGGGAAAGGTTACAGGCTGACCAAAGTGCAGAGCTCGTTCATAAGATACTCAGACAACCGCTCGCCACGGGATCTTTTTTTTTATAGTCCGTTCGCTTGCATAACTTCTGTTAAATGTACACGACGTTATTCACTGGCTAGGCAACAAAGCATAATGTGGTACTTTTGCGATATCTTTGGTCGATTTTGGCATTCGCATTTAATTTTATTGAATTTAGTTGGGTTTTTCATAGCACCTGTAACCTCACATCCACAATGCTTGGACTTCAAGCCCCCTTTCCGACCTGAAGATGAGCTCCAGTTTTGCGTAATGTATAAGTATTTTGGTTGTTGTGATTATGCAAAGGACCAGGAGCTGATGGCGAAATATTACAAGATCATGGACAATTTTGACTATTTTGGATATGCCAATTGCGCAGCGTACGTTCAGGGCTTGCTATGCCAGGTAAGTGAAGGGTCATAACATCCGATTCACGGTTGTGAAACGCTAACTTGGTGTTGACAGCTCATCGTCAGCTTTATTTTAAGAATGTGTTAATGGACTGCTAGTTTTGGTAACGCATTAGTTTATCACGTTATCCATTAATACATAGGCCTAAATAATATGTGTATGTACTAGTGCCTTATAAGGTCTGTGTTAAGCGTCATAACACATTTATCATGTCTTTATGCAACAATTTCTTAAAATGTCTTAAAATAGAAACGTTATAGCCTTCTAATACAATGTCTTAATATGTTATTATTATCCCACTACAAGTCACATATTCAGGCAGTGTATTTGGAGTCTATAAACCCTCTATTTGAATCCATACTATATACCAACTAGTTGCTTATTAAGGATTTACCAATAATAAATGCCCTATTGATTAAGAATAAGACATTGTTCAATAAAGACCTAAGAAAGGGGCAATGGTGCTTAACACAGACCTTGTTGAGCATTAGTATACACATATTATATATTATTAGTTATGTATCAATTAACATGTGTTCCCTAAACAAAAGGGTTAGTTTCTTCCATTCCATAGTTTCTTTAATGTCATTCTTTAACACAACTACATTAAGTTATGATTTATTGACATAAAAAAAACATAGTAGTAATGATAATAATAATAATAATAATAATAATAATAGTATTTACCCATAATTGTTGATGTTCTGGTTGATGATGGTGGTGTTTTTGTTGTTGCTGTAGTTGTATAAATAGTACACATAATAACATGATGAAAACGTAGACACGTATATGTGCCCAAACGTGTTCAATATTTTGCTTCAGGCTGCCCAAGCTGCTATCCTGCCCTAGTCCTACTGTATGTGTTTTTATTAAGGAATGCTCACCGTATGCAGCGCACCTGTTTGATGCCGAGGACTCCAGCACACCTCTCAGGACCATCCCGGGGCTGTGCCCCGACTACTGCTCCGCTTTCCTGGACAGGTGTGAGTCCACCCTACCCCTAATCTCCGACGACCCGCGGGTCACCGAGCTGAAGCACGACAAAACCCAGCTGTGTCAGTACCTACAGCTGGACGACCCCGACTACTGCTATCCCCACCTGCTGAGCAACGAGCACCTGACCAAAAACCTGGGCCGCGTGGCCGAAGACCCCGAGGGCTGCCTGCAGCTGTGCCTGGAGGAAGTGGCCAACGGTCTGCGCAACCCACTGGCCATGGTGCACGCCAACGACGGCACCCACCGGCTCTTCGTGGCCGAGCAGGTCGGCGTGGTCTGGGTGTACCTGCCTAACCGCTCCAGACTGGAGAAGCCCTTCCTGAACATCTCAGAGGCCGTGCTCACCTCCCACTGGGAGGGGGACGAGCGGGGCTTCCTGGGGCTCACCCTTCACCCAGACTTCAAGTACAACGGCAAGCTGTATGTGTACTACTCCATCGAAATAGGCTTCGATGAGAGGATACGCATCAGCGAGTTCCACATCTCTGCTGCCGACATGAATGTAGTCGACCACACGTCAGAGAGGTTGGCATCATTTATCTGCTTCAGTTTATCTGTCTCAGGAGCTTAGGAAATATTCACTCACAATACTACAGATTTGGACATATACATTACATTACATTACATTTAGCAGACACTTCTTGACCAAAGTGACTTACATATGTCAGCTATATTACAAGGGATCACATTGTCCCCGGAGCAACTTGGGGTTAAGTGCCTTGCTCAAAGGCACAACGGTGGAAGCCGGGAATTGAACCGACAACTTTCAGGCTACTGCACGCTAGCCCAGCTCCTTAACCACTACACTACCACCACCCTACAGGCTACTGCACGCTAGCCCAGCTCCTTAACCACTACACTACCACCACCCTACAGGCTACTGCACGCTAGCCCAGTTCCTTAACCACTACACTACCACTGTTCAATATACAAGTTACATATGCTGCTGAACATTGTCCTCAATGGTTGTGGATTTTGATAAAGTAATGCTATTGTACCTATTTTATTGTGTAAACAACTATTATAAACAATTTTGTAACAAGTATTCTTTTACTTATGTAATCTACAGTACTATCTAAACTTATAAGTGATTTTTCTTATACGTCAGGCTTAAAGTTTTTTGTCATACCTGACAGTATAAGAAAAATCACTTATAAGTTTAGATAGTACTGTAGGTTAAATGAACTTGTTCGGAAAGCTTCCTTCACATTCACAAGTTCTTTATTGGTTTCCTGTAGGGTTATATTAGAGGTGGATGAGCCAGCGTCTAACCACAATGGTGGCCAGATCCTGTTTGCTGACGATGGGTATCTGTACATCTTCACTGGCGATGGGGGGATGGCGGGAGATCCCTTTGGGCTGTTTGGTAACTCTCAAAACAAGTAAGAAAGGAAGCCTCATGTAACCTTCCTTACAAAACGTTGGAAAGCCACAGTGCCTCTTTGAAGTGCTTTGGTCCTGTTTGCAATCACCGTCAGCTTCTTTTATGTGCTTTGAAGATAGGATCTGTTGTTGTGTACTCCTAAGGAGCACACACAATGATAAAATAGCTTCCCTCTTCTACAAATAGCTTTGAATAGAAAGCACTTGCAAAATAAATGAAGGAGAACGTGGCAATGCAAACAGTAGTGTGGAGTTAGATAAAATAACCTCCTCTTGTGTTTACTGTACATACTACTATAAGTGTGCCATTTCATTGCATTGCAGGTCTGCTCTCTTGGGCAAGGTTCTTCGCATCGATGTTAATGATAATGACAAGGGACCGCTGTACAGGATCCCCCCAGACAACCCCTTTGTTCACGAGCGCGGGGCCCGGCCGGAGGTCTTCGCTTACGGGGCACGGAACATGTGGAGGTGCTCCGTGGACAGGGGCGACCCCGTCACCAGGGAGGGGAAGGGCAGGATCTTCTGCGGGGACGTGGGGCAGAACAAGTACGAGGAGATCGACATCGTGGAGAAGGGCAGGAACTACGGGTGGCGTGCGAAGGAAGGCTTCTCGTGTTACGACAAGAAGCTCTGTGCCAACAGCTCCTTAGGTGGGCATCCGCCGGCGCCCACACACTCGCTGGCCCCCACACACTCGCTGGCGCCCACACACTTCCTGCGATTAAGGACACTGAATGCAAGACTGTTCCTTACACGTTCCCCCCAACAGTGCTATAAAATGACCTCTACTCTTTTTTGTAAATAATGGAAATTAAAATGCTCCAATTGTATCTAAAGTCACAAATGAGAGCTTTCCTTTATGCCTCATTCCTGAATGTAAACCATGGAAGTGCTTTCTATTCCAAGTTCAGCACATGTTCAGTAACTTTGCCTTTTTGTCTCCAGATGATGTCTTGCCTATTTATGCCTACCCGCATAAAATGGGTAAATCAGTGACCGGTGGATATGTCTACAGAGGTTGCGAGTACCCCAACCTCAATGGCATGTACATCTTCGGAGACTTCATGAGTGGGTGAGGACTTGCCCTTCCTCTGTTGTCATATTTAAGTGTAAATTTAGACTGATTTCATCACCCATGGAACTAACTCTGGCCGATGACATAATGACTAGACTAGACAGCACCACCAGTTACGCTTTAACCATAACAGTAGCCATGGTAACACAAAAGACAGACATGACGTAGACAAACACAACGCCTTTTTAGTTTAATGAATCACCAGATTCCCGGACAGCCACATGTGAGCTGCGTCTCTCTCCTCTCCTTAGGCGCCTGATGAGTTTACGAGAGAACCAGCACACGCGCCAGTGGGACTACAAAGAGATCTGTATGGGGATGGGTCTCACCTGTGCCTTCCCAGGTCTGATCAATAACTACCACCCCTACATCATCTCCTTCGCTGAGGACGAGGCGGGTAGGTCATCTGGACAGGGCTCATAGCTCTCGGCTACTGCACTGGAATTCAGGCGTCGGATGTGCTGTTAAAGATTTGAAAATAGATAGTTGTGTATAAAGGCTTTGAAAATGTCTGATAACTTCTGACACTGAAATGATCCCTACTTAATGCCCTGCTTGGTTGTGTAATCTATCTCAACCCTTATAAGTCGGTGACCAACTCCATTCTGATGGGCTCTCAGGTGTCCCAACATTTCTGGACAACAGGTCATCTTTTTAACATTACATAGGCATGCAGTCTTTCTCAATTCTCATATGTGTCATTTTGAACAAATTTGACCTTTCAAAACAGATATCCACAGGCATGTCAGACAGACCAGGCAACAGTCCATTCCAGATATTGATGTCACCTAGTTTCCCCTTCGGGTTGAACCAGAGCAGGAGGCAGGGTCACGCCCCAGTTGTCTGCTTGCTAGGCCTGTTCGCCCGCACTGGAATATATTCATAAGTAGTGTAGATACCTGTTCTGATTAGTCCTAAGATGTTAATTTAAGTTCCATGAAGCATTATGAATGTACTAATGCAGTATTGTACAAATGTACTAATTCATTTATCAGTGTTCTTCATACGCTTGTGAACTTTAGGGGAACTTTATTTCTTGTCTACGGAGATCCCAAGTGCCACCTCTCCCTCTGGTGTTGTGTACAAAGTGGTGGACCCTTCAAGGTAAGGATTTCAGCACTTTGTGTCTACCGTGTATTTATAGATTTCTTGACACAGACGCTATGTACTGTCTGCCAGGTCTGTTCATCCAAATACACCAAGTGACTTTGAATCCCTGGAAAACGGCTGAAAACATATGCCTTCTCGAATATCAAACTGGCAATCCGCAAACTGTGTATTTGCGTAACGGCGCTAATAAATCATTAGGTTTTCTTAATAATTTTTCCTCTTTCATTGTGCTGTTCGAAGATCAGTTTTCCCTGAAACATGGCTTTCATTAAAAAGGAGGCCTGTGTTGGCAGTTTCATACATAGCTGTCATCTAAATCTCCTTCGAAATGACGTAGACCCAGACTCAGCTAGTTTTCTGGCCAAGACCTAACCTCGCATAGCTGAGAGATGTTATTTGTTACTAGCTGCCTTTTGAAGAATGCCTCATAGTAGAGAGTCTATGTGTTTTAATAGTCTTAAATGATGGTTTAAAAATTGAAAACTACTATCAAGAGCTCTGTTTTGTTAACCAGAGAGTAATCTTCTTACAGACGCGCACCTCCAAGAGCCTGCCATTACGACCCACTACCAGTCAAAGTCAAGGGCAAAACCATAAAATTCCAGCCAAAGGAAAGTAAGTGTCCATACTGCATCTTGTTTCCCAGCTTTAGCCCATTGCATCTCACAATGCTGTCTCTGCCTTAGCGTTATATGCACTGCTATTCTACAGTATATTATTTATACTATATTGTATACAGTATTTCTTTAGCGTATGTTATGCCAAACATGATTTATAATTATATTGTGCTGATTTTGAATATCTTTCCTGCAGCATTAATCGGCGCTGAATTACCAAACTCGCGCCAAGAGATTCCAGACTCCAATGACTGGTTGGAGGAACTCATGCGAATTCTGGACGAGCCTGGGCTGCAGACCACCCTTAAGCCGACCACTACCACCAGGGCTCCCAGGACTACCAAGTCCCGCAAGGGCCGGCGCAGGAAACAGGGCCGACACCGGTCCGACGCAGCACACCAGAATGGAGCCGTGCGATTGGCCGGAGACGAAATGGGACGTGCCGACCGGGGCAGAGTAGAGATCTTCGCCAAAGGCGAGTGGGGGACGGTGTGCGACGACCTGTGGAACACAAAGAACGCCGAGGTGGTGTGTCGGCAGCTGGGCTACCGGCACGCCCTCAAGGCTTCCAAAGCGGCGGAGTTCGGCGAGGGCAGCCACCTGAGGATCCTCCTGGACGACGTCCAGTGTCAGGGAACAGAGGCTTCGCTGCTGGACTGCCAACATGCAGGCGTGGGCAACAGCAACTGTGCACACTATGAGGACGCAGGGGTCATATGCGGGAACTCCTTCGATAACGGACACTGAAAGCCTCCGCACATAGGCGCCGACATGAGTGCGGTGTGCGCCACGCTCGGCGTTCGATTACATTAGATTCCAGTGTTTCCAACACAACCCCGCACGCCATCGCCAAACCCTATCGCCGCCGCCATGTAGATTTAGCTCTGTTTTTGCATTCCATTGTTCCATTGTTGAACATTTCCATTGTTGCCACTGATGTGACAGAAGGTGTCGGTCCACTCAAGTCGGCCCCTATAATCGGAGTGCAAAAATGATAATATGACCACAGCACACGGGGATGTGATCCACTGGTCTTAGCGAAACAGAGAAAAATCTACCGCAATGATTTGCCCAGGAATATTCGAGCTTTGCACTACCTCCTCTGTCACAAACAAGCAAATACACAAACAAGTGCAGCTGTTTTGCTCTAGTAATTTTACCAGGCTTTATTCAATAACCTTAATTGACCTGATGTAATTGACATCATGTTAATACTACCTTTATATTCAGTTCAAAATAAATGTTTAACAAAAACTGAGTCAACTCTCTCTGAATACACCTTATCGCTATCAGTAGATACAGCTCTACAATAAATTTGTGAACAAATGACACTTCAATAACGTGCTATTTCATCCTATAAAGTTGAATAGGCACAGTTTCCTCTTAAGTTAAAGTTAACAGCAATTAAACATCGACAACACAGTCCATCATGTAGCCTGGGAGAACCCAGAAGAACCTGTTAGCGTCGTTTGCACAGACGTCACGTTCTGGCCGGTAACCATGGTAACCCAACACGCGCGGCCATATTGGCGATACTCAGTGAATGAAGTAGGCCTACAATGGAGTATTATGCACTTTGGATATCTTACGTGATTGCAGCCGTGTCTAAACAACAGAAAAGCTAATCAAAATGTGTCTAAGATGCAAAGGCATATATGGCAGGACTTGGACCACAAGAAAGGGCGCGATATTTCGAGAAATTACGGTTTATTGGCAGCGCAGATCCATATGAGTTGGGTGAGGGAGACGAAGTACCAAGTTTAACCACAAGCGCCCCCCTTCCTCTGATAACTTCTGGCATTATTCTCCTTTCTCCCTGGTTTTTTAATAACTTTTGGAAGTCGATACCTACACCAGATGTTTTTTCTCAGTCTGACCTATTGGTACAACCTAAAACATGGCAATAATTAACCATTTTCCTTGATTATGTTAGGGATTTACTTCAGTGCCTAATGCTTTCTAATGAGGCGAGTATCTCCAATATGGCGACGTCCAGATCTGATGACACGCCGTGCAAACCCCTAATTGAGATGCGGTCTAGTCTGGTGTCAACGAGGCTATCAATCATTTGCACTACTGTCCAAAAGTTGCTACTGTCCACGTGTAGACGCATTCTGTCTGTACCGAACTTTGAACTTGTCACGTGACACAGCTATTTACCCGGCGGCTCCATAGCTCAGTGGTTAGAGCACTGGTCTTGTAAACCAGTGCTCTAACCAGAGTTCGATCCTCGCTGGGGCCTTTTATTTTGACACACATTACTAGATACAACAGTGCTACAGTGGTTACACCGGCATAATGCTGCCTTCATGCGCCCCTCGGAAGGTCCGTATTTCCTACTTGACATGTCGTTCTGTCGACTTTGGTGTGTTCATGTGTAGACTGTGGTGTGTTTATGTGCTTTTAAAAGTCTGAATGAGGAAACTGCTTGCATGTTCAACATAAGATGCGTTCAGCGTTTAACCAACACGCCTGTAGTGTCTGTAGGCCTATGACAAGAGCAAATAAAATAGGTCTAATGAGCTATGATATGGATATGTTATAGGGGGAATTTGGGTAATCGGGAACATTGGATAATGTGTTATAGCAGGCCTAGCCTATGTCATAAAAACATGTAACCTACATTTGCTGAAAAGAATGGCGTCTAGGCGCATATAGGGATATCAGGACAAGCAGATTGCAAGTGACAAAACGTAAATTCAGTGATTGCAGGCCCAAAAAAGTCCCAAACATAAATGATCACAGTCATCTAATCTTTCCTAACGATCCGCTAGCTGCCCGGCCCAGGCAGTCAAAAAAGCGCGTCTCTGTAGGCAGCCTAGGCTCTGAGATCTGAACACAAAAACAATTGCTACCAACCATTCAAAGGCAAAATAAAGTGTTCCAACCAATAACGCGATGCACGTTCAGGACAGTTTCCATTGCATGGGGAGGGAGTAGCGAGCTAGCTCTCTGTTTTGTTTGAAGGTCAACAGAAGTGACGTTACCCCGCCATCGCTGATACAACCTTTAATTTCCGAAACAAGAGTAGGCCCTAGGTCTATTGATTGCATCAGGTGCCTTGGACCCTCCTAATCAGCAGAGAATATACCTAGCAGACAGCCTAACACAAGATTGCTTAACACAGGCCTATAGTTATTAATCAAGCTCTTTTCACAGTTTTTCTAAGATATTTCAATGAGTCTATGATTATAACGGTTTATTCAGTTTATTCAGTGTGTAGTTTATTTGTTGTGTTCTGAAATTTTTATTTGTGCAATGTTTGTGTATCTGTGTTCGCCATTAGGGTAGCCTAAGCCTAGAAACCAATGTAGCCTATGTGAAGTAGCTTATGGAGTGCAAAGCACAATATGTATTGCAAATGGGCATGATAATTAAGGGCAGAGCTACAGAAGTCTCGCCTTCAGAGACCTCATCCTAACTTACTTGACTATAAGGTGACAATGTGCTAGAGCAAATACACAAACAAGTGCAGCTGTGTTACTCCAGTAATTTTACCTGGCTTTATTCAATAACCTTAATGACCTGATGGAACTGACATCATGTCAACTCTCTCTGAATACTCCTTATCTCTATCAGTAGATACAGCTCTACAATAAATTTGTGAACAAATGACATCCTAACTTGACTGTAAGGTGACAATGTGCTAGAGCTTCCCTATATGGGCTACTCCGGACATGCCATAGCTTATGCCTACATAGCCTAAGTCTTCAACAGCAACTTAATGTTGGTGGTTTACTGTGTAACGTTGGTGTGTGTGTGTGTGTGTGTGTGTGTGTGTGTGTGTGTGTGTGTGTGTGTGTGTGTGTGTGTGTGTGTTTGTGTGTGTGTGTGTGTGTGTGTGTGTGTGTGTATGTGTGTGTGGTTGTGTGTGTGGGTAGTGTATGACGACAAAGCCTTGTTTACCCATAACGACTACTGCAGAAAGGATAAAAAAATACGACAATGCATTCTGTGTTTGATCAGACCTGTCTAAACCTGTAATATACTTTCATCAATGTTTGAATCTGTAAATTCTTCCCCTGGGACAAGAGCCATATAAAAGCATTAAAGTGTGTGCGTGTGCTTCAGTAACAGGTTTCACAACTCTGGCTGCTCACAAACCAGTAATTACACACTATAACCAGTAGAGGGCAATGTTACAACATGGTTTTAGTCAATGGTTTCTTGGAGCACATGAGGGTTGACCAATTTGAATAAATCTGTTACATTACTGGATTCAATATCCCTCTTAATTTCAATGGTGGTTATTCATCACAAAGAAACGAGGCTATTAATCAGTGTAGTATAAATATCAACTACCTTTTCACAGTTGTATTTTTAGGCTCAATGTGTTTGAACAGTCAAATAGCACTCACAACCACTAACTCTCATATATTCTAACGAAGATTACGAAGCTTGTTTCCCTACAGAGGAACAGAGGAGGGCCACTTGAAGGGTCAATTCATTTGCAGTAAATCTCTTTGTGGACGTTCCTGATGAAACATTTATATAAAAAAAAACATGGGGTGCTGCCTGCCTGCCACGAGAGCTGCCACCACAGACTTTGTTTTGTTGATAACGCTCAGATTCAAGACAACAATCTCAATGAAGTGTAGCCTGCATAGCCTGCGCTGCCTGCAACAACACAGCATGGCATTTCCTAGAGAAGCATTCTTTTGTATACATTCTTTGCTATAATCTAACTAACTGACTGAACCTATATATCGAATTTTAGTAGTTTTTATTATTCAGGTGCCAACATAAAGACTTAAGTTTCGACGTGTGCCACGTCTTGACTCTTGATACTTGACTCTGACGAAGTCCTTATGTTGGCACCTGAATAATAAAAACTACCAAAATTCAACATCTTTGTCGCTCCGGTGAACTCTCTCTCTCACACTGGATTCGGTCCTCTCCCGTCGATGCGCTAGATGTGACCCGCAGTAGCGCGGAGGTACATTTGTTTTTCTACGTGGACCTATATATCCTTAGCAGATTGCTCCTCTTTGCCCCACCAACCCATGTGAGACTGATGAACACCTCGAGCAGGTGTGTGGTGAGCGTGCTGGTGCGTGCTACACACTGGGGGGTGAAGCAATTTGGGTTCCTTGATAAAGCGATATATACAGTAATTGCAAGTATGTTGTTGTTGTAAAGCAGGTTTATAGGCCAAGAATATCTGCGCGTATACAAGGAATTTAGTCTCTGTATTTATCCCATCCATGAATTAGTGAACACACAGCGCACACAGTGAACACACAGCGCACACAGTGAGGTGAAGCACACACTAACCCAGAGCAGTGAGCTGCCTGCTACAACGGTGCTCGGGGAGCAGTGAGGGGTTAGGTGCCTTGCTCAAGGGCGCTTCAGCCGTGGATGTGAGCATGGGAGAGTAGTGCTCAACCACTTACCCCCGCCCACATTTTTCCTACTGGGTCGGGGATCGAACTGGCAACCCTTCGGTTACAAGCCCGAACCCTTAACCAGTAGGCCACGGCTTAGGTAAGGTTTATATCAGACATTGGTCATCTACTTCAAAATGGCTTATCTACAACAAGCCGGAATATCTCTATGGAAAGCTATAGGCTATCTCCCCTCCCAGAGGAGACGCAGGGGATCCAGGTGGGCCCTGTCTGTGTAGCGCGTAGCGCTGCTGGGCTTGTGGTCACTGTGGGCTGCATGTGGTCGCTGTCAGTGCAGATAAGCCCATTTCACTTCTCAAATCTGCCCCAGCAGCCCCACGTCCACCCCCACCCCCACCCCAACTCCCCTCCCCTCCCCTCCCGCACCCCATAATTATGGTTGATTAATGGGACAGTAATGAGGCCTGTCCCCCAGTCAGCTTTAAGTAGGACGCTGACCCGAACAAATCCCATTTCCTACTACAGCCAAAGATGGCTCCCGGTCTCGTCTCATCTTTGAAGTTCCCAGTTAGCTATTGGAGTACAGTAAGCGTGCAATAGCCCTTTTTATTGCTTAGGTTTTTATTTTCAAACCTTTCTTGTTATCCTGATACAGAACAATACGGACTCCACAATGCAATAACATCCAAAAATCCAATGATTGCAATGATGCAATGGGAAGAGATGAGAGTGAATTGACCAGTGATGAGTTTAGGGACGATGAACAGGAGTACGTAAGTGGACTTTGGTGTGCTGAAGTGATTAGCCTACTATTTGCAGTAGAGTGACTGCACAGTGGTGAGTGAATGATGCAGGTCAGGCCAGGCCTGTCCTGCCTGTTTAGCCTTCTGTTTAGTAGTGCGTCTGCATGTCCTCCTCGCTGTGTTTCGAGATGTGTTTTCCCACACTGCTGCAGCATCGTGGCGTGGCTCTGTGTGGGTTGCGAGGTCTGGGTCTATTCTTGGGAGGGAGGGAGGGAGGGCGGCAGACGTGAACGGGTCAGTGACTGCGAGTGCAGGGCTGCGTCTGGCTCCAGCGTGCCCGAGACCCGCCACACAGCTGTTCCCCCACAGCGTGAGGCCAGCCTGGGGACGCCCGCCCCCCCCCCACACCCCACACCCCCAAGCCCCCCAGCAACTCCCCTGAACTTCAGAGGCCCCCTCACCTCACCTTATCTCTCTCTCTCTCCTTCTCTATCTCTCTCTCTATCTCTGCTTTTCTCTCTCTCTCTCATACACTCTCTCCCTCTTTCTTTGTCTGTGTTTCTTTCTCTCCTCTCTCATACACTCTCTTCCTCATCTCTTTCTCTCCTTTTCTGTCTCTCTACTCTTCACTCCTTCTTTGTCAATAAATCTCTTTTTTTTTTCCTTCCCCCCTTCCCATTGTCATGCCTTCCTCTCTTTTCTTCTGCTTCTTTTACTTCCTCTCTCTCTCTCTCTCTCTCTCTCTCTCTCTCTCTCTCTCTCTCTCTTTTCTTTCTTGACTCTTCCTCCACTCTTGCCTCCTCTTCCACCAACTCATTAGGTTTTTCCATTAAATTGCTGTTATATGTGTATGTTATGTGAATCATATTCCGGCCTTGGTTCCTTCTCTCCCTCTCTCTCACTTTCTCCCTCTCCTTCTCTCCTCCTCCCTTTCTTTCCCTCTCTCTCACCTCAAGCAGACAGTGTCTGATTCCACTAAACCGTGCCGACTGCGTTACTACTGCCCCCCCACCCCACCCCACGAGCTGCCAAATAGCCCAAAAGGTTGAAGGTTGGCTTTACTTATCCTCCAATGAAAAAACACAGCTCTCAAAACAAATCATATTCCACCTCTGCTGTTGGCATCTATGGACCCTTTCAAGAGAGTTCCATTATCAGCATCATAGTTGGCCCCACAAGGCTTCCGTTTTAACATTCCATATGTTATCTTAATGCAGAGGAAGTAGATTGGGACCCAAATAGAACGTTCAAGCATTGTTTTTGTTTTTATTGTTGAAAGGGTCTGTTGATGTGTGTGCGCGTGTATGGAGGGACGGAGGAAGGGCCGAGGCAGAGCGGAGCAGCGACTAGAACTTCCTCAATCTTTCCTTCCTTTATTAAAGTTTTCCCTGTGCTGATTGTAATGAAGGTAGTTGGATAGTGTGAGTATTGCTTTGTGTGTACCGAAACAGGTCCCGTTGTTTACAAACACTTATTGACGTCGATTCAGATGGATAAATCCCATACTATGGATGCCGGATGGTGTGAACAGGGACATTGCATCAATGCATTTTAGTGTGGACAGGTTCTTAGTATGAGATGTAGATATGTATTGATATTGATACAGCTTAGTACTGTATGCATGCTGCTTTATTTATTGGTTTTGATACAGCTTGGTATGCATGCTGCTGCGTATAAACAGGGACTGAATATGAATCCTGTCGGCCTGTGAACCACTAGATGATACAGAGGCTGAGAGATTCAGTCATCTGTCCTATCATTATTGAAGCCAAATTACAGAGAAATCTCCAGTTTAATGGCATCCAGCTAAGTACACAGTCAACCACACATCCACAGAAGGAGACACAATATTATCCCATGTCAATCACCACGAAGATCTGCAGCAATTACTTTCATTTCAAACTATAACTGTAACCATTTCCATAAAAGTCCTGAGTGAGTGATGGAATAAGACCCCAAAATATGACAGTGTGACCAAAGGAATCTGGTCTCTCCTTGACATGTCATAGATGGTTGAGCTTCAGCCAAGGCTAGAAGAGGTCTGTTTGTATTGCACTATTCTAAGTATAGGCTTCTCTTTGCTACGCATAGTCTTTGCATGGCTAGCATATAAGATGGCCAGGTTTTCTTTTCCCATGGTAGTGTGTTACCTTCCAGTCTTCATTCCTCTGGTGACATGGGTCAGGGTTGACCTCCGACCCCTGTAAAAGCTTGACAAACAAAGTCTGAATATGCGGTATGAGGTAGGAAAATAAACAGCCCAGCGCCGCAAATGGGGTGGGAGACGACCAGCGGCAAACATTTACTCTGGGCGCCTCACAAACAATGAAAGGCCTAGGACTGCCCGCACTTTGCTGATACAGACATCGCTAGTCTATTGTCGGGGGGGTGACCAGGTGAGTTGGCCTTCGACTCCCCTGACCTCCATAGAGGACATAATCACCATGCTTTTTGCCTGGGCCACTTTGTGTTATTGACTGGTATGGCTCACTGACGACGTCCCTGCAGAGTAGGAGGGCACTCACTGCGTGGAGTAGTCCGCTAACAATTAGCGGATCTCCAAATGTGTGGAGTGTCAGGCTGGTGGTCAGCTTTTACTGGCTCCTATGACCTTTCTCTGGGCGCCTATGGGATTTGACAGCAAACAGTAGGTGTCCAACACAGTTTGGGTGGCCTGGGAACTGGGGCGTAGCGGAGAAGTGACTAGCCGTGTTTGTTTTTGTTTTGTTTACTTTCCTTTAAAACTCCCCGCAGGGTCTCTGGTGGATAATGAAATGGCGGATGAAATAACTGGCTTTCTGTTATCACTGTGGCCAACACAAACGGCCGTTGTCTTAGATGTATGCATGACAATTAAAACGTTTTCTCTCAGTTTCAGTCCATCTGTTTCCCAAGATGGATTATTTAATTAACCAATTTAAAAGAAAAACAAACAAAAAAACATGCATTTTGTATTAAACAGGATTTCTGATACATATTATTTTTCTGATGAGATTTAATGAGCTTATGGAAAAATGCAAATTAAACTTCATTAAAACTGTTGGGAATAGTGTTTGTGAGTAAATGATGATGGCTTCAGTAATGTGTGTATGTGACTTCAAATCAGTATGACATATTTTTTTTTTATCTTTCACTCTTCACATTAGCATATTTATGATATTTTTTTATTAATAATAATTCAGTTTAAAAAAATCTAAGTAATTCATTGAGTTCCAATCAACCTGTTCATTTATTCACAAACAATATTGCCATTTGCAGTATCTCCACATAAACACACCATTACATCCCATTAGTAATACTGTGTCCTTGCAAGTACATTTAGAATAGTAGTTGTAACTGTACTGTCATGACATATCGATGTGATGTGTAATATCTACAGTATAATGCATATTGCACATGTTTACAAATGCTACTCTTCTCTTTACCTTCAGGTATCTACTATGTGTATGGGTGTGTGTATGGGTGGGTGCATGTGTGTGTGTGTGTGTGCGTGCGTGTGTGTGTGTGGGGGGGGGGGGTGTGTGTATGTGTGTGCGTGTGTGTGTGGGTGTGTGTGTGTGTGTGTGTGTGTGCATGTGCGTGCAGGTCTGCATTCATCTAAGTACAATTCGTTTCACTGATTAACTCAGGCCCAGGCATTCTTTGGTGTCCTAAATGAATGACCACAATGGTCAAGGGTCCTGTGCCTTCCCTCTCCTCATCCAACACCAGTCAAGACAAACAAATACCTTTTAGGGTGACCACCTATTATCATGGGCGGATTATGAACTTTCGGGCCTCTGGGCCCAGATGTATTAAGGGCCCCCCACTAATTGTTGTATATGTGGGAGGTGGGTTTGGGGGTCCTCCCCCAGAATTTTTTTAATTTGTTTGATGTGATTTCCTGTATTCTGGTGCATTTTGGGGATGGCCAATACTAAATTCAATCAGATTCATAGCCTACATCCTGATTTGTTGATATTGAGGCAATGATTCCATGCAAAGGCTTGGGCTTCAGGGCCCACTGACCCCTCGGCCCCCTGGGCCTGGGCCCGGTAGGCCCGTGCAGTAATCCATCCCTGCCTGTCATTAAGCCCAAGGGGGGACAAGGGGTATGTTTCTGCGGGACAATGTGGGACACTGCATAAAGAATCTTAATAAAGATTCATAATACTTTGAACATTCAATGAATTGACAGATGCACTTCCACTTCCACTTACAATTTACTTTATCTATTTAATTTTATTTATTTTTCATTATTTATTCACTTTAAATAAATTATAATGTAAAACTGTAGGATTAACAGGAATTGTAGTTGCTCAACACCACAGGAACAGTTTAAAAAAGTCTTAACTCACAACGCCAGAGGTTCAGGGAACGAGAAGGGGGAGGAAGGATGGTGAACTTGCATGTTAGTAAAGGCAGGCGCAGGGAAAAAACTGTTCAGTGCCCTAACGTTCACTAATGTTGTATGATAAAGCCACATCTAGGTTAGACTTCCTCCGCAATTACTTTGTTGTATGGAATAAAATAACACTGTATTTGTAAATAACAGACTTTATTTTATTGTAGGCTATATGTGCTTTGGGAATATTTCAGCCACCACTTGGCCTAACGTAGGCTACCGCAGTGGATAACGTTAACGTTAGTGAAGGTAACGGTAACGTTAACACTCTTTTAAGTAGGCCTATGGCTAATGAAATCTCTGATAAAAGAGCAATCCACAGCAATGAAATGTGATTTGTGTGGTAATAATAGGTAGATGTTTGGTAGCCTATTTGTAGGCTACTGCTAGGTCCATATGATTTCCAGTGAATACAAACGACTTTCAAGCACTGCTCAAGTAGCCTAGCTAAATTAAATGTGTGTAATCGGTCGCGTATGTAACTCTTCTCGACTTATACTTTGTTAAATTTAACATCCCCACAATTTAAATGAGAAAACCATGTTAACAATTCACCTACGACGGACCTTACACCTAGGGAGAGGGGGGTGTAATTTAAGTCATAACTTGTGTTACCAGAGCCCGTCTACCGATTCTCTAGTGTTACGTTGAAACTATTCCGTTTGGTGCAACCCGATACATTTTAGTAGCTCGTAACTCTAACTTCAACGTAGTTTACGTTAGAACAAAGCTAAGATGGAACTTACGTTCAACTGGTGCAACCGGCTGCAGGATATAGAGCACCATTTTTTTTTTTGAGCAAGCATTGATTATGCGTGACAGTCTCAATTTGCGGGACGCATGAATTGGGCTTCAAACGCTGTGCGCGCACGCGCTACGCGGGACGGGTGGTCACCCTAATACCTTTACACAAATGGCCTGTTCTTCTCAAACTTCCTTCTCGTGATGAATAGATACCAATAGAAAGACAGAGTTAGATGGGAATCAGTGCAGTGTGTGTGAGACTGAACTTTGACTGTGGGTTCTTCTAGGTTTACGCCCGAGGGTGAGGGTGCTAAATGGGTGCCTCACTGACTGGGAGAGAGGAAGTTAAGGAAGGTTAGTGTACAAGGGGTCAGCACGTTATGGTCAAACCTCCCTTCAAAAGTCCCACAGGAATAGTTTGGTCATTAGCCTTATGGTACTGATAGTTTGTGCACCCAGTCCCCATGCTGAAGGTTGTGGGTTCAAGCCTCCAGGTTGGAGCGCTTGTAGAAAAATGCAAGTTGCTTGCTTAAAGGATTTGTCTTGAGAGTTATTTGAGTTGCATCAGAGTTATAATGCAGATGTGTGATAATTTCTCTCCTGCTAAAACATATTCGTATTATATATATACAGCTACATATATATATATACTATAAGAGCTCTAACAACTGTTGGAGTTTATTTCATTTCAGTGTGTCTGGAGGCCCTGAGAAGCTGGTGGATTGTCCCCAGTGTGTGAAGACATGTATGGAATGGATGTCATTTAGTGTTGTGTGGTCATGGTAACCTTACACCCCCTCAGCCTGGACAGGCCGCCGGGTGCACCTGTTGTGGATGTGGAAGGACAAGGAGGACGAGGAGAAGAAGAAGAAGAAGAAAAAGAAGAAGAAGGAAAAGAGGAAGAAGAGGATGAGGAGGAGAAGAAGACTATGTCTGTTTTTGGTATTTTTCCAGCTGCTGGGACAGGAAGTGTGCTTTGTTGTTTGGTGCTGTTTCTGAAAGAGGCAAATGTGTAACAAAGAGGGTTATAGTAAGTTAAATGTTTCCTCCGGCACTTTGCAGTGCTTTTGACAAATTTAATCAAAGCTTAGCCTGCTCAAAAACATCCTTGAGGTCTTTTCTTTTTTGTTGTTCTTTTTTTCATGTTTCCTAACCTGTTTCCGATGACCATAGCTTGACTCACTCAGAAAGGCATTATTCAAATAATCTGGGGCTAAATGAAACCAGCAGGCCTCCCGAGGCCCCTGGGAATATCTGAGGCTAATTAGGATCGACATCGTTGCTCTGACACCCCACGCTCTCTCTCTCTCCCTCTCTTTCTCTCTCTGTCTCTCTATCTTACCCCCCCCCCCGCCCCCTCTCTCTCTCTTTGGGCCCACAGCAGAGGGGACCTGTGAATTGACCATAAACACAATTCCCTTCTCTTCCCTGCCCTTCCGATGGACAGAAATCCGCAACAGCTGCCAATGGAATTGAGGGTCGTAGCCTTGGGGCATGGAGTTCAACGAGCAGACACAAACCACAACACGCATACATTCATGCTGTACATATCATATGAACATATGGCGGGCACACACATATACCTACACACACGCATCATGGTGGGCTTGTGGATCATCTGACACGTCAGCACATGACAGTGAAATATTAAACTGATTACAATACTTTCAGTACTTTACCTTTTGGTCTTTTTTTTTAACTGTGCAGAACCTTTTCAATGCATTTTAAGTTTTTTTTTTTTTTTCGGGGGGGGGCTTTTATGCCTTTAATTGACAGGATAGTGGAGAATGACAGGAAGTGAGTGGGAGAGAGTCGGGGTGGGATCCGGAAAGGACCACGGGGCGGGAATCGAACTCGGGTCGCCGGCAGGTGCCCCAGCCAGTTGCACCACGGCTGGGGCCTTCAATGCATTTTAAGTTTAAATTTTAGAAATGAGAATCACTAATTTTAAGTTCTCAAGAAATGAGAATCAGCTATGGGTATGGAAGCAGCCTGCACTGCCAGCACTGGTGCTATGGGTATGGGTATGGAAACTGCCAGCACTGGTGCTTTTCTCAGGGATGTGGTTCACCAGAGCGTTTAACCAAGCAGCTCATCTGGTGATTTCCCTCCAGACATGCAGAGAGAGGGAGAACACAGATGCTGGGTCAGGTAGAGCTGGCAGGAGGATGGCATTGGATGGATGGACACACACACACACACACACACACACCTGCACACACTTACATAAACCTGCACACACACACACACACACACACACACAAACCTGCACACACTCAAACATACACACGTATTCTCATTTATTCAAAAACACGTGCATATACACATATGTATATATAAACACTCTCATATGCACACACACACACACACACACACACACACACACACAGGGTGACAGAGACCTGCTGGGCAGCTGCAGGCCTAGCCCTCTGCAGTATGAGAGGGGTGTTGTGTGTGTGTGTGAGTGTGTGTTTGCGTCTCCTGGGGCACCAGGCCGCAGGAAACCTGGGATCCCTGTTGATCTGCGAGAGCAAACAGCCAGAAACCACCTAGCGCTGGCGGCTAGCCCACACTGCCACTATCAATGCACATAGATGCTCTTTCATGACCAGGCTAGCACAGAGTGGCTCTCTAACCCCAGCTTTGGGGAGGTTGGGGAGTGTGTGTGTGTGTGTGTGGGTGTGTGTGTGTGTGGAGGGGGGGGGGGGGGGGGGTTGTTTTAGGGGCATACTAGCAGCACTGTGTGCAGGAAAGAGTGATGAAGTTTGTGGAGCCATTAACGGGAGTCATCTGAGGCACTTAAAAAGATAAGCATTTAAAACTACCTCACATGACAACGGCTGTGGATTAGGTATGATTAATAATCTTGACCATGTACACACACAAACACACAGACACACACACATTTGCATGTACGTGCATGTGCATGTACGTACACACACATATGGAAACGGAAAACTCACAGTCATACTTATGGAGACAGATTACACATTCACAGGCAATCAGATGCACATAGATAAAAGACACACACACACACTCACTGCACACACATTCACACAAGCATGCAGGCCTGAATACTCGTATACATGTAGACAAAACACAGACACACACACACAGGCCTGCATTCTAATGTAGCCTAGCCAGACAACAGCACAGAGACATATTAGTAGCCTTGCATTGCTTCCTCCTCTCTATCCAGCCCCCCCCTAAAGACTCCCCCCTGTCAGGCCAAATAACTATTACAGGTCTGTCCAGGCAGCGGCCATCCAGAGGCGACTCTCACAGGACAGGCCCGTAATTTGAAATTAATTACTCAGAGGAGCTAAGTGGGCCTGGCAGCTGATCTCTTTCGTCCACTGCTCCTCGCAGTGACCGGCGCAACATCTGGCCACAATTTCTCGCATCCCCCCCCCCTGTCTTTCTCTTTCTCTCTCTCTTTCTCTCTTTCTCTCTTTCTCTCTCTCTATCTTTCTCTCTTTCTCTCTCTCTCTGCTGTAGCAAATCTGGTGTGCATGTGTTTTTTGGACCGACCTCCACACTTCATTTAGGCCAGGGTCCCTTATGAATAAATAATGTCCTGCCATCACCCAGGGTGCAGCTAGGTGCGGAGCGAGCGGAGCTGGGCCGGATTGGGCCCGCATCTGGGCCAGAGTCACCTCAGGGGTCAGCTGGGCTTCTCGTCAGGCTCTGGCCCATGCAGATGTCCTGTGGAAATTGCCTCAATTAAGTAACTGCCTGCGCGCCCTTGCGCTCCTGAGCAGGCCTGTTGACTTGAGTTGAGTTGATGAATTAGTCATCAAGTGCTGTAGCTTTCACCGTCGGTGGGACAAAGGGACATTCATGAACTCCCTGCGTCCCCGCTCGAAAAGGGCACCTGCCTGGAAGCAGCTGAGCCGAACCTCACACATTACAATTAAAGGTTGTTTACTCCTCCATCAGCTAGGGGGATTCCCACTGGACTCTTATAAAGCAGAGTGTGTACCAGTACTGGCCAAGCATGTTTTCCATGGACAGAGGAAGCACCATTTACTTTAAGATGTCTCTGACTACTGAATAATAGGGTTAAAGGTAGGGCCTGCTCAGGGTTTTGACAAGAAAATCAATCGAAAACACCACATCACTGAAAGAGATGGATTACTCAAGTCTGTAGATTAATCTCTAAACACTAGACACCGTTGAGAGTTCACCTGTCGTCGTATAAACTGAGTGATGCATGGGGTACGTCCCTGGAGGTTGGTACTGCGGTAGTCTGCCAGGCATTAGGTATGAGTGAGTGTTTGTGCAGTTTGAGTTTGCCTCTGGATGTCGTTTGGCATGCCGGTGAATAAATTATATAGGTTCTGGGAAGTGTATCCTCTGCAAACAAACAGTTGAGCGTTAATAGATGGAACACTTCACCGTTCACGACCAGAAAGCCAGCCTGATGTATGAGCTCTGTGTTAGCTGCTGATTAGCAGCTTAGCCGTGCTCTCAAGCACAGGAAAGGAAGTCTCCTAATGTGAAAACAATTAATTATATCAAGGCCGTAATCGTAATACACTTTGAGGGGGACATTGTGTAAAACGAGTGAAACATGTTTTGTTCTTCATAGGAACTCTGTGGCTCTGTGGCCCCACACACATGTGTCTGCCGTGGGTGGTGGCGTTTCTGACAAAAACCCACACAGAATCTAATAGGCGGGTTTACATACGGATAACCTACAAGTATCTGTCCTTGTCAGTAAATGTTTTCATGCTGGCAGTGTGTGATATATGGATGGGATAATGCCCTGCATGTCTGTCTATCTTTATGGTCAACAAACAATGTTCGGTGACACTTTACTTGAAGGTGTCTACATACTGTAAGAGTGACATGACACTGTCAAGCATGTGTCATAAACATTAATATCACACACTGTTTCCATACCCATATCCATAGCACCTGTGCTGGTAGTGCAGGCTGAATCTATACCCATATCCATAGCACCAGTGCTGGTAGTGCAGGCTGAATCCATACCCATAGCACCAGTGCTGGTAGTGCAGGCTGAATTCATACCCATAGCACCAGTGCTGGTAGTGCAGGCTGAATCCATACCCATAGCACCAGTGCTGGTAGTGCAGGCTGAATCCATACCCATATGGTAGTGAAACACTGAACAGGGCTGTACAGGGCCTCCAAGAGTCAATATTTTTTACTGATAATATTTTCTGACGTTTTCACTTTGGTACATTCAGAGTAGACTAGAGAGAGAGAGAGAGAGAGAGAGAGAAAGAACACATGATGATGCCAATCGGGAAGGTGGAAAGGAGCAAGGAGGAAATGAGGGCATATCCAGATAAAAGTGCCATAGCTTAGTCTAGGGTGCAGTTGTTCTGGTTTCAATACTGTTTACATGATCACATTGAAGCATGGTAATCTGGTCACATGCATGACCAAGTTATATTTATACAAAATATAATATTAATAATTTACTAAACTTTGGCCACAATACCTGGACTATAACAATTTCCTATAACAATGCATACATTTCTGTTCATATCATCATAGATATGGTTGTAATTTTTTCTCCTCTAATCAATGCATGAAAGGGGGAACCGGGCTATGTAACACTATTAGCCACTCTTTAAAAAAAAAAAAATCATATATAAACATATCACTCCATCTGTTCATGAATTTGTATATGGGACAAAACTCTATGGCTATGGCATTGAATTGAATTGTGGCTTGATTTCTCATAATGGAAAGACTTTTAATGGCATTCTATTATAAAAGTTATTACGGAAGATTATAAAAGGGATGTCTAAATATTGCATCCCTCAAACTAAGAGGGAAAAATTAAATATGTAAAAGAAAAAAAAAAGTTTTACTTCCATGCGGTGGGCCTGTAGACCCCCATAAGGTAAAACCCCAATGTCAGCAAGAAGTATAAAGTATCAGAAATGAGTTGTTCATGGAAGTTGGCAGCACGAGACAAACCAGGCGCTCAATTTTCACTCCATATGGTAATCATTTCACAAACTCACTTGAGATGGTGCTCAGGGAGGGAAGGGCCTCCACTCTTCCCAGCAGCGGGCTCTTAAACTCTGCTCCCTCGGTCGCTCTGGGGGGACCTGACCTGTCTGTCCGCTACAGATGGAGGAGACAAAGACAGGATGACATAGTGACTAACCTGTTGACCATCTCCTAGTGGGAATAACGCTTGGCTTTGGCTCTTTGCTCTGCTCTGGGCTGATCAGAGATCATGAGATGTATGTAGTATTCTCTAGTGAGAGAGAGAGAGAGAGAGAGAATGAAAGAAAGAAAAGAAAGAAAGAAAAAGAGCTGAAATGCGTTTCTGAGGCCCGTGCTGGAGATGGGCAATGCAAGCGTGGAGCGTGAGTGAGCGCCTTTGATGTGCGTTCATCGCGGCGCATTCCACCTCCCTCCATCTGGAGCCACTTTTCCGCGGTCTGCTCTGGATCTCCCTCCATTGCATTTATGGCCCCGAGAGCAGTTGTAAAACAAGTCGCTCTCAAACGCCGTTCCCGCTCCTCCGCTCTCGGTGAGCCCGCACTGACACACTGGCATGCGCTAATGCCCCTGCCATTCGGGGAAGATTTACGGGATTGTTTTAAAAGGGGCACAGAATAAAAATCCCAAGCCAGATTCGAAGCTGAGTCCAGAACCGACTCCGCGCCAGACGCGGGCGGCAGTGGAACGTAACTGGACCGGGTCTGTTAGAGCTGGAGTTCACAGCTCCAGCAGAGTTACCACCACGGTGCAGTTTCCCCAAGCAAGTGGACAGAAATCCAAATCCGCCTAAGCAGAGGCTGGACTCGAGCGGTAAACTGACATCTAGAACATAATCCCCACATGGCTCTAAAGAGGAAATTGAGTTAGCGAGACTGGACAAACAGGAATAGAGAGGTCAGCATCAGACTGTATAGATCAGATCTGAAGCAGGAGTCCAGAAAATGATATCAACAGTACTGTACTGTATATCCCTTTGCAGGATTTTGCAATCCAGAGACGTCAGATTCAGGAGAATATTCCAGCCCATGTGGGAGCCTGCTTTTATGTCCTACTGGAATAACAAAATTGTCATTTTCATAAACTCACTTTTGGCCCTTTTGGTCTTGATGCTAATTGTTCCACCGAATGTGTGTTTTGTAGACATGCAAAGTATATTGCACCATCTAGGGATTCATGGTCACTAGGTCTTGTGTATTATATACAATAATAATGCATAGAAGCAGTCGGTTGAGCAGTCACATAATAAACTACTAAACCTACTAAAAGTTCATACAAAGAGATATTGTGTCCAGTTTTGTAAGCACCTCAGCTTCATTTTGATTTAAGCAATATAGATCAGTGCAGAGATAAATAGCTGGTGCATAAACAACACGAGCATTACATGTTACATACGAGCATTACATGTTACATATTGCATAAACAACACGAGCATTACATGTTACATACGAGCATTACATGTTACGTATTGCATAAACAACACAAGCATTACATGTTACATACGAGCATTACATGTTACATATTGCATAAACAACACGAGCATTACATGTTACATATTGCATAAACAACACAAGCATTACATGTTACATACGAACATTACATGTTACATATTGCATAAACAACACGAGCATTACATGTTACATATTGTCCATCTCTGGGGCCCCCTTGGCTCTCAAGCCTGACCAGTGTCCTGTGACCATCTCCTCATCTCCTCCCCCCCCTCCTCCACCTCATCTCCTCCCCCCTCCTCCTCCTCCACTCCTCCTCCTCCTCATCTATCCCCCTCCTCCTCCTCCTCCTCCTTCACTCCTCCTCCCCCTCCTCCTTCT
>NC_055975.1:28077842-28097842 GCF_018492685.1 Alosa sapidissima | reverse complement strand
CAATGCCCATGGAAAAGTACACACTCACATATCGCAGGAAGATTGCCTACAAGGGAAACTATTCATAGTCTTTTTTTTTCTTTACACAGAAGAGGAATATGATGTTATATCCATAACACTGTCCATACATACTTTCAACTCACATTCAATTACAATATAAACCAGAAAATACTGAGTATGTGATTATGAAACTATAAATAAGAATTATGTGTGCATAATTTAACACTTGACTGGACCGACTTGACTTGACTGAATGACTGGAAAAAAAGCTGGAAATAAAATAAAAACATTCCATTTCATGAATTGATGCATATTCATTCATAAGAACAAAACAAGACACACATTCTAATCAGTAAGGAAGTGCCTACTCCACCTGCACTTGTTTTTTCTGCTTTGGTTGTTGCAGATTTCTGGCAGATTATTTATATCCAAAAGAAGCACATGCACTTGATCTGGAGTTGGATGAGTACAAACACTCTTAGAGGACAAGAGTTCTTCACTCATGTACTCATAACAGCTTTTAGACTGATAGAAGTAGAGGTTCTAGATAAAAGTTCTAGACAGAATCTCTTTGGAACCTTTTGAGCTACCAATGTACAGTATGGTAAAGAACACTTATGGAATCCTTTTTAACCTGAAGATAGAGAAGATTAAAACGGTGTTAGATTATAGGTTTCTACGAAGAATGAGTTCAACTATGGGGAAAAGTCCAATGATCAGTTTTTTTTGCTATTTTGTTCTAAGACTGTAGAATGTCATTTCCTAAAGACACTTGGATCAGATGGCCTTGGACTGTGTGGGGAAGAGAGAACTCCACACACTTCCTGACACAGTAAGATGTCACCTCTACCAGATGCGGCCCCTGCGTGAAAAGGTTTTCCATCAACGCGTGTCCCTTCACTATCAAATCAAGAGCGATTTGGTTCCACCCCTTGCACAATGGCAAGAGGCTGTAATACATACACACTCTTTAAGAGAAGGCTTTAGCCCTTAAAACAACATCCTACAGCAGGTACAAGCCTTTGATTGTACTCCGGGGACCAGTGCGGGTCGTTCAAAGGGGTCCTGTGTTTACGGACTCGCACGTTTACTTCCAGGATGTCAGTCCTGCCTTCGGCAGAAAAGCCCTCCGTCCGTCAACATCACCACTGCTGCCCACGCCGGTGTGTCAGGGGCTTCTCCGATTGCATTTCACACAAAGACAGAACTTGTTAACAGGCAAAAAAAAAATAATCCTTCACAGTGGAATTCAATTATGTTTAGGGTTGTATTGAGCAACACTACAGGCTGCAGTAAAAATAAGATAAGCGCTTGCGAAAGAACACAAGGCCTGCATTCACTCTCCTCTCTCCCGCTGCCTCATTAGGCTCCTGTGCATTTATCCTCAGGCATCTATCAAAGGTCAATTCAGTCTGTGAAAATATTTTGTCCTATGACAGCAGATATAACTGCATTTGGAGGAACAACAGGCACGTTTCTAAAATATGAAAGTTTCCCGTAAGAACTTGAAGCAGTTGGAGAATGCACCCAAGGCTTGTGTTTAATGTGTTATGGCTCATCTCACTCAGGTTGGAGCCAAGCCAGGTCCAGGAGGTGGGGGACACAGAGAGAGAGAGAGAGAGAGAGAGAGAGAGAGAGAGAGAGAGAGAGAGAGAGAGAGAGAGAGAGAGAGAGAGAGAGATAATCTATAGAACAACAAAAGCCAGCATTCTGTTTGAATTCATGGCAACTTTAGCAGCTAGATGGGAATTCCTTTCAGGAGAGAGATTCGAGTAGTCCCTTGAGAACACTGGCGATGGCTCGATACCAATCCAATAAATACAAAGACTTCCAGGGCACAAGGGCCCAGGGTCCTCCACAGACCCGCTGTTTCTCAGCCTCTAGTACACAGTCTGAGGATGTGGAGGGAGAGCGTTGGACCACTTTAAAGATTGCAGAAGAAGACATACAGAAAAAGGGAGAAACTTTCAAAGCCAGAGACAAAGACAAGATAGAAAAATGTGCAAGAGCGAGAGGACGTATGAGGAGAGAGCAAGACAGAGACAGAGAGAGAGAGAGAGAGAGAGAGAAAGAGAGAAAGAGAGAAAGAGAGAGAGAGACTGTTGCATCACTGTTCTCCACCTGAGGCTTGATCCCAGCTCTCTAACCCAGTGTTATTTCAGCTAAGATGTGCATAAACAGTGTATGGTTTATCCCAACCACAGCTCCAAGCCTCGGACATAAATTACAGGGCTGGATCACAAGCAGCGCCAAACTCCGCAGACTGCCTCTCCAGCTGAAGTGTTGATGTGTGAGACAGTGGGATCTAACGCCGCTCATTTTGAAATACCAATAAGAAAAAGAAGAAAATAGCTCCCAAAAGCCTCCCAATGGCGTCATTGGGCCCTTGTGCTCAGTAGACAAACTCAGCCTGCATAATTAGCGGGGCGCAATTTGTCTCAATATTGGACGGTGGCAAGGTTTTTTTCTCTCTTTGACAAATGACTCAGCTGTCCAACACCCCCCCCCCCCCCTCCTCCCTAGCGAGGCTTAGGTCAATACTCGCGAGCCTCCTCCAGCTCCAGCAAGTAGACAGGGTCGGCCGGGTTGGCGGTGCACCGCAGGCCGTTGTTGGGCGGACGCGCCGAGTGGACGCGGCTCCAGTCCCCTTTGCACAGGATCCAGGGCAGCACGTCCACTTTGTAGTGGAGCTCGGGCGAGAACTCGGTGCTGATGAGGTTGGGGGCGCCGGCGCCTTTGCCGCGCGTGATGAGCTTCATGTGGTCGTCGTAGCAACAGTGCTGCGCCGCCAGCGTGGTGCTGTCGAACGACAGCATGGAGCGCGCGCAGAAGTGGGCGCCGGGCTTGTAGATGTCCAGCCGCTCCTTGGGGCCGCTGGCGTCGCGCCAGCGGAACGTCTTCTGCAGCTGGCCGTCGAAGATGTTGACCGTGCTGTAGACGGCCTCGGACGGGTACGCGCACGGGCAGCTAGGGAGCTCCGTCAGCACCTGGTGCAGGTACTTCTGCAGGAAGTCGTTCTTACAGTTCAGCCACTTCTCACAGCTGTCCACATCTGCGAACGGTCAATCAGAGAGAGGGAGAGAGAGAGAGAGAGTGAGGCAGACACATCAGCTACACCCACAAGGCTCCTTAACGCTCTCAAATCGAGCACATCGGGGCTAGAGAACATCACTGAACTGTGTGTTCTTGGCAAGTGAGGACAACGAGACGTGAGAAAGCTCACTAGCAAGCCCATTAATCATTTACAACCTGGACGAGCGCGAGCTCCACGTTCATCAGAGCAGAGACTCAGACAGGAGGCGAAGCAGGCCAGGCCAGCGCGTCTAAGGGATCGCAGCATATTAAAATGGAATATCCTACACTTGGGCTCGCTGCAATTACCCGGTACAGGAGACCATAACTATATGACAAGGTCTCAACATAGGTCACCCCCCTGCCAAATAATCAAATCGATGTTGGAGGCTGTGGTCGGGAATTGGAACACATTCATTACAAACATTTATGTTCCGTTGTATATGAAAAAATGACAAAAAAAAGCTTCTGACACTTTATCATGTTTTGTTTTCATACCGTGATCTTTATTATTATTGTAAAGTAAAAGGAGCTATCACTTTCAATGCACCGAGCCAAAAGAGGGAGACCAATAAAACAAAACTAAAAAGCAAATAATATAGTTTTTGGAAGAGGATACATTATTTCATGGTTTCTGTAGTGCTCTCCAAGGAGCAATCTGAAACGTGGTGAATGTGGGATTTTTCCTCCGCTATCTTTTTTTTCTGTGAGCGCTCAAGCAGACTCCCACTGTCTTCCTGTGATTGCAGCCCCTGAAGAGCTGTTTTCATGATGGAACAAAACCGTTTAAACTGCGGGGGGAAACGTGCATTAAACTGGACACCGTGGCTAAATCAGAGTGGTCGGCCGGGCTTGAAAAGCCCACCGGTCCAGAGGACCAGACCGAACATGTCATTAGTGTGTTCAGCTAAGATTTCCTCCAGAAGTAGAAGCGAGCGTAATACGAGACAAAAATGTGGCCAATATCTGTTCATTCATAGACACACGGGCGCAAAGTCAATCTCAACACCGTGGTCCAGAGGGTGCTATGAGAGAAGTCGACTTTTATTCACTTCATCGGTTATACATAAATAACGGCTCCCAATTTACCAATTTACCAGAGACAAATTAGGAGAGATTTTCTTTTCTGACAGACAGGATGTTTCTTTGTCATGTTGTGACACTGAATCTCTCTAAAATGTATTTGACATTGACATTGACTCTGTTGAATTTCTTGCATTATCATCATCCAACAAAATATATTGAACTATTTAAACTATTATCTACTCACAGTAGTATACACAGATACAGACACATAACACATGCAAATGGACAAACACACACACACACACACACACACTATACTGACCTGTGCCAAAAGACTGGGTGGTGTTGTCCATGGCGATAGGCATAAGCTCCGTCACTGCATTCAGGTCATCTGCAGACAGGCAGACACACAGGTCATGATCATTTCATGTCTTTGAGAACTTTCCCTTCAATCAAAACAACAATAACACATGTCTTCTGGACTAACGTTCCCTTTAATTCAAACAACAATACTAGCGGTACACAAATCAGCTCACACGCTATGCATCTACAGGAGATGGGGTGAGTGGGGTGTGGGGCATAGTGTATATTCCTGCTGTGACCCGTTGCTGGAAACTATGAAAACTGAACTGATTTCATTTTGTTACACACTGAATGTTGACTAATCTCCCCATGGGTCAGTGCACACTGTGCATTCTCCTCAGGAACACCAGAGAAGACCTGGGGAAATGCATCTGACTCTCACATGGTGACCGTCTTCCACTACAGCTGCAAGAGATGAGTCTGTTCTGAGCCCAGCGAAGAGCTCTCAGACCGGGCATGGGTCTGCCTCTGATCTGGCTCCATCAGAAACGGCCGGCCGGTCGTATTTAACCTCCGCCAACGGTCATATTTAACATGGGCCGACAGCGTGCTGAAATGGTGATGGATGTGAGTGTCCGTACACCAATGAGCGCAGCGTATTTCATCGTCCTTGAGGCGGCCGTCCATATGTGAATGTGTGTGTGTGTGTGTGTGTGTGTGTGTGACGTATGGCTGTGTGAGGTGCTGGCACTGGCTACAGTCTCGGCCTGCATGTGTTCGGGACAAGACTGGAGGGCCTGTCTTATAGGTTGGCCTTGGACCGCTGGAGACACACACATACACACACACACACACACACACACACACACACACACGTGTACGAGCACACACACATATACACACATACACACACACATACCCGCACAAACACACACTCACACACAGAGTGAAAGCCTTCATTCAGACACACGTGTGTGCTCTACGACCTACAAGCAATATGGAGACAGTGCATGCTGTGCGACTGCTCTGAGCGCCAGTACACTCCGTTTGGCCACACATTTGGTCAGAGGCTGATCAACGACTCTCTTTGTGTTCTGACTTTGTGTAACCTTTCTGACTTAACAGCATTACTATTGTTCAGACGTGATAATCCAGTTATCTTTGCCTTAATCTGACTTTATCTAGCCTGTTAGAATCAGGCTGCTTCTGTGTAAATGTTCCATGAAAGACTCTTTCTACCGGGTCTTTTCCTCCGTACCCAACTCCGTGCACAATTCACATGCATATGAACTATGAGTTTACACATGTATGAGTTTCAGAAATGTTATTCATACGCTAAATAAATGTATCTTCATCCAGCTCTAAAGGCAATATGTACTGCGTGTTCTCTCGATCCATATGTTTCACCACATCCAGTACCCACACCACAAATGACTCCAGCGGGGCCGTACTGAAGAGTTCCGTCTGGTCTGGCTGGAGCAAAGAATGATGGGAAACAGGAAGTGTGTGGATCCCCCGTTGGAAATGGAGTAGCAAGATGATGAAATGAAATGGGATGGGAGTCGAGCCGGGGGCCAAACTCCTGGTGCTCGGAAAAATATACCGCTCCTCGTCTCGACATTCTGGTACCGTCATTTCCTCCTGACATAAAAGCGCAGTCTATGGGCTGCAGTCGTGAGAAAACAAAACCACCTCGTTGTGTTTGGTCATTGAAAATGTCATAGAACTACTTTGATGAGCTAGGGGCAAAAGCATTAAAGTCTTTAAAGTTTGAAAAAGCAAAAGCATTAAAGTTTGGGGTAGCCGTGGCCTACTGGTTAGCGCTTCGGACTTGTAACCGGAGGGTTGCCGGTTCGAACCCCGACCAGTAGGCATGGCTGAAGTACCCTTGAGCAAGGCACCTAACCCCTCACTGCTCCCAGAGCGCCGCTGTTGCAGGCAGCTCACTGCGCCGGGATTAGTGTGTGCTTCACCTCACTGTGTGTTCACTGTGTGCTGAGTGTGTTTCACTAATTCACGGATTGGGATAAATGCAGAGACCAAATTTTCCTCGCGGGATCAAAAGAGTATATATACTTATACTTATACTTATACTTAAGTCTAAAGTTGACGACAGCTGGAATAAATGAGTGACCCTACAAACTATCAGCTGACACACAGACAAATGACGCACCTGAATGGTGATTATTCAGTATCATTTTAAAATTTGCTTCAGTTGTCCATGTGTTTGTTTTCACCGAGTTGTCCCAAACTGGAAGTAGCCGTGATGTCGAGAATGACCTAGATGCCATATTGGGGAAAAAAGGTGGGTGTGGGATCTTCGCAGGGATTGTTACTAGGATTGGATTAAAAGTGTTCACTGTGGAAAAAACACCTAGAAAAGACTCATGCGAATGGTGTCGAGGTGCTGCCATACCTGGGCACCTCTCGAGGTCACACGTTCTGGACTCTGTTGCCGTACAGGCGTAGCCACAGGAACGAACTCTCTTCTGGTTGCCATGGCCACAGGTGACGCTGCAGGGCGACCATTCACTCCACTCCTCCTCCTCGTACTCTGTTGGGGGTGGACGGGGGTAGGAGAGAAGAGTCCAGCGTGTACACATTAGAAAAGCACGGCCCATGTCACCATGTATATCCAATCTGTGTTTTCAAATGAGACTTTTTTTCTTTTTTTTCGAAGTTTCTCGTCATGCTGTAAGTTTGCAAAACCAAAAACTCAAGCAAACGTTCTGAGGACGTAGTTCTCCCTGGACATGGACACTGGACTAAGGATAACAGTTGAAAGTGAACAATTTGGAATGGGTTGGGTTATGGTGGGGTGGGGGGGCATGGAGTCCAGTGGCAGGCAGGACATTAGAAAAGCAGCCCAGCCTTTGAAGTGAGACTAGCACATTCCTCGCTCTGTCGGCGGGTGCTCCGTGCAGTAAAGCCATCAGAGGGAATGAGCTGAAGCCACAGCACGAGCCTCTCACTGTCAACACAGCAGCAGCAGGCCAGGGACTCCTACAACTCATTCAGAGACACCTTCCCCTACGCCCTTTACACAGCACAGCCCTCCACCCAACGGCTTTCCTCTACAATGAGCACAATGAGGTGACTGGCACTTAGCTGATGCTTTTATCTAAAGCAGCATGGTCTTGCAACGGCAGGTTCGGGAGAGAAATCATTAAAGTGCCCCCCCCCCCCCCCCCCCCACACACACACACACACACACCCACACCTTTCAGATCCACTAACAAGCGGCGTCCAAGCATCCAAGCAGAGCATCATCAGTGGATCTAACAGAGGGCAGAAATACCCAAACGGCCAGCCAGGGAGTGAGACTGGGCATCTCGGCTTTCAGTCCACACAGCGACGGTAATGACGCGTGACTGTATTAATATCACGCACAGTGTGTCTCGGTAAAATATAATCGCACTAATGAACAGGATATGAAGCTAACTGGCACATTGGCATTGGTGTGTGTGTGTGTGTGTGTGGTAATAAATTTGTCAGTGGCGAACTCCACTTATAGCAGTGCGAAGGCCAGCCAACACAAACACTTCAGCGGGACAGTTTAGTTTCTCTTTTTTACCCTTCCTTTATTCTCTCTCTCTCTCTCTCTGTCTCTGTCTCTCTCTCTCTGTCTCTCTCTCTGTCACTGTTTCCTGAACAAAGGGGTGAGAGAGAGAATATGGGAGAGGAGAGAGGGAGAGAGAAGCAGGGAGAGAGAGAGAAGCAGGGAGAGAGAGAGAAGCAGGGAGAGGAGAGAGAGGGTAGAGGAGAGAGAGGGTAGAGGAGATGAGAGGAGGGGAGAGGAGAGAGGAGAGAAGAGGGGAGAGAGGAGTGTGGAGAGGAGAGGGGAGGGGGTAGAGGAGAGAGGAGAGAAGAGGGGAGAGGAGATGAGAGGAGGGGAGAGGAGAGAGGAGTGTGGAGAGGAGAAGAGAGGAGAGGGGAGAGAGGAGGGGAGAGGAGAGAGAGGGTAGAGGAGATGAGAGGAGGGGAGAGGAGAGAGGAGAGAAGAGGGGAGAGAGGAGTGTGGAGAGGAGAGGGGAGGGGGTAGAGGAGAGAGGAGAGAAGAGGGGAGAGGAGATGAGAGGAGGGGAGAGGAGAGAGGAGTGTGGAGAGGAGAAGAGAGGAGAGGGGAGAGAGGAGGGGAGAAGAGAGGAGAGGGGAGAGAGGAGGGGAGAGGAGAGAGGAGTGTGGAGAGGAGAAGAGAGGAGAGGGGAGAGAGGAGGGGAGAGGAGAGAGAGGGTAGAGGAGATGAGAGGAGGGGAGAGGAGAGAGGAGAGAAGAGGGGAGAGAGGAGTGTGGAGAGGAGAGGGGAGGGGGTAGAGGAGTGTGGAGAGGAGAAGAGAGGAGAGGGGAGAGAGGAGGGGAGAGGAGAGGGGAGAGAGGAGTGTGGAGAGAGGAGGATGTGGAGAGGAGGATGTGGAGAGGAGGATGTGGAGAGGGGGGAAGAGGGGAGGGGAAACAGCAGACTGATTAGTTCATGTTGCCCCCGTGCTGCCCGGGTCCTGACGGCTAATGTGTCCTGACCGCGCTGGGCTGGTCTGGGCTGTGCTGGGCTGTGCTGGGCTGTGCTGCTGGCGGTTAGCAGTGTGTTGCTAATTGTGAGCCGGGGGCCAGGACCAGAGGAGCCTACAGCACGGCTGCTGCCAAGGGAAACAGGGAGGTGTTGATGACATGCCCCACTCATCCCCTCCCTCCCTCCCTCCTTCTCTTTTCCCCTTCTTTTCTTTAATCCTGGAATGTTTGAACCCTGTGCTCTCTCTCTCTCTCTCTGTCTCTTGTCTCTCTCACTCTCTTCCTCCCTCCATCTCTCTCTCACTCTATCTCTTTATATCCCTCTCTCTCTTTCTCCCTACTTCCTCTCTCTTTTTCTCTAAAGAACAGTCCCTCTGAGTGGGATTGAAAAACAACCTGACTTTAAAGGATGCCGCTCTCTGCCTCTCTCTCTCTCTCTCTCTCTCTCTCTCTCACTGGCGATGAGTACCGTAAGGCCTGGCGTCTCCTCAAGGCTCAGAGGTGTTTCCAAATCTGGGCCAATCAAAGATTTTCCAAATGGAAAAACACTTAAACTGGCTGAGTACCCTGTGAAACTTCAAAGGGATTTTCTTGTTGACAACTCCACACAACCCTCAAAATAGCTAACCTCGTAAACATTGTATTGCAAACCCCTCAGTATCTCCAGTAGGCAATAACACCGTACAGATGCAATGGTTATTAGTGAATAGCATAGGCCTGCATTGAGTGTGCTGCTGTGTAGTTTGATGCAACAGCCTGTATTGTAGATAGACTCTGATGCAACATCCTATGTAGATAGATTCTGCTGCAACATCCTGTATTGTAGATTGACTCTGATGCAACATCCTGTAGATTGACTCTGATGCAACATCCTGTATTGTAGATAGACTGTGATTTTTTAAAGGATCTGCTTTTGGTCCGCATCAGAGGTGTGTTTCAGTTTCAGTTTTCAGTTTTCAACGTTTTTCACCTGCTTTGAACTCACAGAACCTGAACTCGCTTTCAAACCTGAAGAAATATTTTATTCTGAAGAACGCAGTCCCCAGTGAACAGCCTTGGATACTGGACTAAGGGTAGCATATTAAAACAGGACAAATTGGAATGTTTTCACAACGTTAAAATTAAAAAGTTTTAAAAGGAAAACATGTTTGACTTGAACTCTCAGCCCTGTTTGGTGAACACACTTCAGATACGGGCCAGACGCCATTCAGAGTCGGTTGCCATCTGGGCCGTTTGCTGCTCTCTGTACAGCCAAAGGAAAATCCTATTCCTCTATCACCACACACACACACACACACACACACACACACACACATACACACTGGCAGATTTACGGCGTCATTAGCATACTTCGTATTTGCATCCTGTGTTTTACACTAATGCTTGGGTTTGGTACACATATCTGGTGTCGGCCTCCACCACTCAGCATATTCATTAGCGTCTCTTTTCCCCCATAATGCCGCTGTGGACGCCGATGCTGTGGATCGGCCCCTGGCCTGGTGACCGCTGTAGTCTGTGAGGTGCATGTGTTGACACGACCGCAGCGGGCGCAGTCTGTAATCACTTGCTTCGGCCTGGCAGTGGGAACGGACCACACAGCTCTGGAGTCGCCCTCTAATAACATGGAGCCAACGGCCCTCTAATGACACGGAGCCAACGGCTGTGCTGTGGTGTGTGTGTGTGTGTGTGCTGTGGTGTGTGTGTGTGTGTGTGTGTGCTGTGGTGTGTGTGTGTGTGTGTGTGTGTGTGTGTGTGTGCTGTGGTGTGTGTGTGTGCTGTGGTGTGGTGTGTGTGTGTGTGTGCTGTGCTGTGGTGTGTGTGTGTTCTGTGGTGTGTGTGTGGTGTGGTGGAGCAACCAACCCCTTAGCCATTAGCCAGCTAATTAGCCATGTTATTTATGCATGAAGATCACATATTTCATCCCCTTTCACTACATATTTACTTCATATTTTATTATTTTATGTTGCAAAATGTAAAGTAAATATGAAGCGAAAGTGAAAACGCTTGAAATTTGAATTACTTCATATGTTGCATATTTTACACAATTATATAACTGCTAGAGATTATGTAGCCTACAGATTTACTGCATGTCTTTCTTCATGTGAGTGTGTGTGTGTGTGTGTGTGTGTGTGTGTGTCCCTTTGCTGCTCACTAGCGCACTAGGCCCGCTCTACAAAAACACAAAGCTCGACGCTCTGCATGGCGAGGACCAGTGTCACCTTCAAAAGAAACACAAAGGCGCTGACGCTTCAGTGTCTGCGGTCACTAAAGTGGATCTAACAGACTCCTCTCCCCTCCTCTCCCTGTTTCCCTCCTCTCCTCTCCTCTCCTCTCCTCTCCTCTCCTCTCCTCTCCTCTCCTCTCCTCTCCTCTCTCTGTTCTCCTCCTCTCCTCTTCTCCTCTCCTCTCTCTGTTCTCCTCCTCTCCTCTCCTCTCCTCTCCTCTCCTCCCTCTGTTCTCCTCCTCTCCTCTTCTCCCCTCCTCTCCCTGTTTCCCTCCTCTCCCTGTTTCCCTCCTCTCCTCTCCTCTCCTCTCCTCTCCTCTAGTCTCCTCTCCCTCTGTTCTCCTCCTCTCCTCCCTCTGTTCTCCTCCTCTCCTCCCCTCTCTCTCTGTTCCCCTCCCCTCCTACCCTCTCCCTCTGTTCTCCTCCTCCCCTCTCTCTCCGTTCCTCTCCCTCTCTTCTCCTCTCCTCCTCTCCTCTCTCACTGTTCTCCTCCTCCTCTCCATGCTCTGGTGCTCAAATGAATAAATCCAGACTTGCTCTCTCTTCACTCTCTGTCTTTTAGAGCCTGAGCATCTCCTCCAATCTGTACATAACCGTTACAAAGCTGATCAGTCAACATATTGCAACTCAGAATGACTTATCGAGCAACAACAATATTTGTCGCTCAGCAACTGTCACAAGTAACATTTGAAAACGAACTGTAGTTTGTCATAGCAACATCTCTCTCTCTCTACTCTCTCTTTGTCCCTCCCCCTCCCTGCCTCTCTCTCTCTCTCTCTCTCTCTCATTCCCTCCTTCCCTCCCCCTCCCTGCCTCTCTCTCTCTGTATCAGTCCTTCTCTCTTCCTCCCTCTCTCACCTCTGTCCATCTATCTCTCTCTGTCCCTTAGCGTTTCTGGTCCATCTCCGGTTTCCTCTGTGTCTCTATGTTTTTTTACTCGTAACAGCGTGCTGTGTTGTGTTGTGTTGTGCTGTGCTGTACTGTGTTGTGTTGTGCTGTGTTGTACTGTGTTGTACTGTGTTGTGCTGTGTTGTACTGTGTTGTGCTGTGTTGTGTTGTGTTGTGTTGTGTTGTGCTGTGTTGTGTTGTGTTGTGCTGTGTTGTGTTGTGTTGTGTTGTGCTGTGTTGTGCTGTGTTGTGTTGTGTTGTGTTGTGTTGTGCTGTGCTTTGCGGTATTGTGTTGTGTTGTGCTGTGCTGTGCTGTGTTGTGTTGTGTTGTGTTGTGCTGTGCTGTGCTGTGCTGTGCTGTGCTGTGCTGTGCTGTGTTGTGTTGTGTTGTGCTTTGCGGTATTGTGCTGTGCTGTGTTGTGTTGTGTTGTGTTGTGTTGTGTTGTGTTGTGTTGTGTTGTGTTGTGTTGTGCTGTGCTGTGCTGTGTTGTGTTGTGTTGTGTTGTGTTGTGCTGTGCTTTGCGGTATTGTGTTGTGTTGTGCTGTGATGTGCTGTGTTGTGTTGTGTTGTGTTGTGTTGTGTTGTGTTGTGTTGTGTTGTATTGTGTTGTGTTGTGTTGTGCTGTGCTGTGCTGTGCTGTGCTGTGCTGTGTTGTGTTGTGTTGTGTTGTGTTGTGTTGTGTTGTGTTGTGCTGTGCTGTGCTGTGTTGTACTGTGTTGTGTTGTGCTGTGTTGTACTGTGTTGTACTGTGTTGTGCTGTGTTGTACTGTGTTGTGTTGTGTTGTGTTGTGTTGTGTTGTGCTGTGCTGTGCTGTGCTGTGCTGTGCTGTGCTGTGCTGTGTTGTGTTGTGTTGTGTTGTGTTGTGCTTTGCGGTATTGTGCTGTGCTGTGCTGTGTTGTGTTGTGTTGTGTTGTGTTGTGTTGTGCTGTGCTGTGTTGTGCTGTGTTGTGTTGTGTTGTGTTGTGTTGTGTTGTGTTGTGTTGTGTTGTGTTGTGTTGTGCTGTGCTTTGCGGTATTGTGTTGTGTTGTGTTGTGCTGTGCTGTGCTGTGTTGTGTTGTGTTGTGTTGTGTTGTGTTGTGCTGTGCTGTGCTGTGTTGTGTTGTGTTGTGCTTTGCGGAATTGTGCTGTGCTGTGCTGTGTTGTGTTGTGTTGTGCTGTGCTGTGTTGTGTTGTGTTGTGTTGTGCTTTGCGGTATTGTGTTGTGTTGTGTTGTGTTGTGTTGTGTTGTGCTGTGCTGTGCTGTGTTGTGTTGTGTTGTGTTGTGTTGTGTTGTGTTGTGCTGTGCTTTGCGGTATTGTGTTGTGTTGTGTTGTGCTGTGCTGTGTTGTGTTGTGTTGTGTTTTGTCATGCTGTATTGTGTTGTGCTGTGCTGAGCTGAGCTGTGCTGTGCTGAGCTGTGCCTGGTTTTACTGTCCTGTACTGTGCCACCCTACTCACTGACCCTATCAGCTCACTGGATGATGAGGTATTATGCTCAGAGGAGGAAACAAAAACATATAAAAGGTCTAGAACAATGGGCATGCAGCAGACCTGGGGCAGCTTATCTGTGTAGGAGATTTCCCATTGAGGGAGAGCAGAACTGACAGCACATTACTGATGCCTCTGTGAAAGAGGAAGTTCTGATCATAAAACAGATTACTTAACTTGTATTCAGAACTCAGACCCGGGGATATTTACTTTCATGTTCTGTAAAAAGCCATGGAAGAGCTGCCTAAAAAGAAAAGAAAACAAAAGGGTGGGGGTGGGGGGGTGACATGGTGTTTGGGGGGGGGGGGGGGGGGGGGGCTGGGTATATTTACTTGAGCACAACCTAAATCATTCAAAGGTTCAGAGCTCTTAAGCATGATCTTTGATGGTGTTTAAAAAAGGGCATGAACGTTCATGAGAGAGACGTTTCTCCCAGAGGACAAAATATAAAGGTCTCTGTGTGAATACTCTTCTGGGCATTTTTAATGGCTACACTAAAAGACATAAGCCACAAGTTCAGCTTGTTTGATGGAAAATAAAAAGCGTTTTTTCACAACAGTGCCCCCCCCCCACCTCCTTATTTCTGTTTACAACTGATAGGCATCAAAAGCGGAGTCGGCGCACGTCGCCCCAGGACTGACATGTTTACGCCGGGCCGGCTCGAGTGCAAGCTTATATCATAAATCATGTCCAGGGAACTGAGGAGTCCGAGGCCCTCCATGGCGGTTTGGAGCACAAGAGAGGAAATCGGCTGAAGAAAAAACACTTCAGAGCGCCCAGCGAGAACGCAGTCGGGCCGACGTTGACAAAGCGCAAAGACAAGCAATCATAACTTCCATGACAGAGCAGAACCAAAACACTAGCCCAAAGCATGCAGGCTCTCAGACGCGCCCTTCTGAAATATCAACATGCATTGCTGGTCATCTGTCATCCACCGCTTCAGCCCAGCTTCAAAGTGATGCAAGACTCCACTGTTCAACACTTGAGTCTGACTGTTGACATTCGCATACAAAAACCAAGAGAAATATGGGCCTTAACACCTCCTCATTACGCTCAAGTGTAACATGACTCTATCAAGTTACACAGTTTTTCTTCTGTCACCATTACATTTAGTTAAGACCTGTTTCAGCGAGACTTTCAGGGATTGGCCTCGAGCAGTGGCATGTCTGAGTAGGCCTCAGTGTACTACAATTTGGGTTTAGACAGTAATACAAGAGAAGTGTGTCCTCTAACATTCACTGTGCCAACACTGTTGTTCTTGTAGTCAAATAATATAGTCCAAGTATGTCTCAAGCATTAATTGGGCAAGTACAAACTCAAGTTGACTAGAATGGATACAAGTTATGGTGATGTATGCCAAAGGATCTCAACAAACTGAAATAAGGAACATTTGACAACATGACAGAACTGTACATACAGTACATACAGTATGAGACAAATCAGCATGCAAATCTCGATCCTCTCTTTCAGCACGGGAGTTTTGAACATTCTGATTCTAATAAAAGATTCCGTTCCGTACAAATGTAAGGTTCTAAAATTCCATGTTAAATTCAGTGCAGAGGGGTCTGAGTGGACCCAGATATCTTTTAGAACTTTCATTTTCCAACATTCTCGTCACACCGGAGTGACCACAGATATGAATACGTCTATGGGTGTGACGGTACCTGCAGCATCCCTCCACCACACACTCACCGTAGTTGTCTTTGGAATACCAGCCCTTCCACCTGTTCTCCCAGTCTCCTCCGACCCCGCTGAGAACGGCGTCATCCCCGTCGATCGAGTAGTCCTCATCACTGTCCTCCAGGCTGCCCTGGCCTTGGCTGTCCTCCGTCGGGTCGTGGTACTCCCAGAACAGCGGCCAGAACAGCTTCCTGTGGCCCAGCCAGTCCTCGGACGACAAGGACCAGTCGTTGCGGCTCTCCTTGGCCAGGTCCATCTCGATCTCCATCTGGGGGTTGTCCACCACCTCGATAGTCACCTGGAGAATAAAGCGACCGCATCAGACACAGACTTTTACTCTACTGATATTTATATTTTAACCTTATCTATGTATTTTGTGGTTTTCTGCCTATGACCTATTTTATTTCCTATATTTATTGAACTACTTTATTCATTTCTACAATTTATTTATTTGCTAACTCATTTATTTATTTTTACGTTCACTGTTTTATTTGACCTTATTTCCTAATTCAATTTTTGCACTATAGAGTGCCTCATAGTCTCTCCATTCTGTCAGGTCTTGTAGTGTTATTGTGTGGTCTTGTGTGTATGTATTTTGTATCTATGTGGTCTTGTATGTATTGTGTATGTATGTGGGCTTAAGCTACACCTTTACTACACTTTGGAAAGCACCTTGTATTGCTAGGCGCTATACAAATAAACCTTGATTGATTGATTGATTGATTGATTTATTGATTAGGGGCATGTAAGTAGTGGTATACAAGTCTTACGTTGTTTTTGTTTTGAATGTAAATTCTGAATGTCAACATGAGGAAACGTTGTATTAATCAATGTATAAACCTCGGCTTATAGTTGGGAAATTACGGTATTCCTAAAACAGGCTAAAGTTCATCTTCAATGAAAATGTGAGAAAATAATTAATATAGGGGGAAAAAAACACATTAACTAGTGAAGCCATGTTTGCACTTTGCTTGGCTGCTTGTAATGTCACAAGTTAGCTCGGTGGTTTTACAGTTGACCAAATTTACTGACACATTAAAAATCATCAATCATTGCCACATACTGCCACAAATAAGATTTGCAATCTAACGCCGCGATGTCTGTGTTGAAATACTGCTCCACTGTTTCTGCTGTGCATGCTGTCGGCCTCTGTGCTGACTGGTTCATGCCTGAGCTTGCTGCTTCGGGGGCAGGCGCTCGCGGCAACAGATAGCAGGGCTCCAGACGTCCATTCTGCAGGCCCGGACAAAGGGCTGGCTGTTTATTTTCCTCACTGCGTAACAATCTGATGGCAGCTACAACTGTTTATACAGGCTTGCTTTTGTACTGTATCCCTCAAAGCAGGCGCGTGGGCAACAGTAGCAGCGACACACACTCCCTCACCCACTCACCCCACCCGCCAGGCACCCACCACCTCCCGCCTCCAGCCCATCCAACACTCCGCTTCTAGAATCCACGGGTTCTGGAGGGGCTGCTTTCTAGAACCCAGCTGTTGTTTTCTGTTTGTGGTTCTAAATGAGCATCAAACAGATGCACTACGTAAACCATGAGCAACCCCAGTGCCGATGGTGAGATAATCACCAACCTCATAGCTCGAGGCAGAGTCAAGCGTGAAAGAGGAATGCAGAGATGGTAAAAACAGTGAACTCATGAAGCAGATACAGTTGACAGCCATTGTTTTTGGCTGCTGAGGTACGGGAAGTGACGGAGCCTTGGTGTCCGACTGAGAGCTATTTCCACAGTAGGACATGATTAGAGGAATAGTTTCATTTCAGTGAACCTTTGTTTGAAATCGTGCTGAATGAGAGTAAAATAACATGATGAGGGACTGGGGATACTCGTCTACCAGGTGCGCTTGAAACCCAAGCTTTACTCGAGTCCTCTAGACTTCAATAGTTGAAAGTATAAAACTCTTAACTGCAGGTCATTAGACAGGCTGCTGAGTCATGTGCATTGTTAAAGTCAGAAACAAAATGGCGACCGGATAATGCTGTCATCAGTTTCCCCATTCTAAAGACCTAATATAACCTTTTGGCAGCGCCATGCCCAACATACTACTGGACCATAACAAGTCTGGCTCACTCAAAAGCAATGATGACCTTTCGATGTGATAACAAGATAGAAAACCCTAAAACTGGGGAATGGTTGTGGGAACTGGTTGGAGCGGAAAGGCATATAAAAGCTAAATGGCTTTGATGGGCATATGGAGGAAGGACCATTCCCACTTGGAAGAATAGAACATTTTCCTCCATTAGAAGAAGCAAGGATATTTTTTTTACACAGTTGGTTACCCATATTCCCTTGTGTAATGTTTTCCCCGAAGTCTAACTTCATTTCCTTTTAAATCCACTTGCACACATAAAGTCCATAATGACACTAAAAATAAAAGAAACATTTCTTCCCGCCAATACTTCCAGTTTAAAAAGCCCCTTTTTAAAAAGATTGAGATCTATGACTGGAGAGAACATTACAAACTGCTTGTTAAAATAATATGGTGCCCTTTCACCTCCTGACTACTCTTGTTATTGTTCTGCACTTTTTTTCCCCCTCCTCTCTCAAACTCCGCACAGATGTTTCGGCATCATGGTCGACCTGGAGCACGCCATACTAGCGCCAGGGCGTGCGGTGTAAATTTAGAGGCCTCTGGCGGAGATCAGCTGGGTCCGGAGGAGGTACAGACCTGGTGCGCGAGCACTCGAGGCCTGGACCCGGCTGGACGAATGGGGGACCAGCGTGCAGTGTGAACACAAACACAGTGGGAAACAACGAGATCAGAGGTTAATTACTGCCCAGGAAAAAGCTGTTGCCAAATGAGATTAATTAATTCGGCCCAACAGCCACAGGACATTACTGCACCATTTCTCTTTTTTTTAGGAGTGATTAAGTGCTACCTGAGGAAGTGTAGGAGAGGCAAGGTCTGGGGGAGTTCCAAGGAATGAACAATATATAAAATATAAATATAAAAATGAACAATATTTTTAGATTGATGAGACTGAGAACAATGATGGGGCAAGCAGCTTATTTTTTCAGTCAACACTGATGTTTTGTGATGTTTTTATAGTTATTAGCCCATTACAATTCCAGCACAAACCCATAAAACTGGATTCACAAAGCAGCAAGTAAGTGAGAAATGATTTATGACAAACATTGATATCAAGCATTCCTTCCTTTTGGGTATACATGCATAGCCGTGAAGTTTTATTCCACATGAATGGACAGCATGTGAGTTCTGATTCAATATAAATGGACAGCATGTGAGTTCTGATTCAATATGAATGGACAGCATGTGAGGTCTGATTCAATATGAATGGACAGCATGTGAGGTCTGATTCAATATGAATGGACAGCACATTCAATACATATGGACATATACACATTACGATCATATACATACATATACATTCAATATGAATGGACAAAATGTTCAATACATATGGATACCAGTATGTATTACAATCATATACATACATATACAGTACATTCAATATGAATGGGCAGTACGTGTGTCTGCATCTGACCTGAATGTTGGGGTTCTGTGAGCCCAGGTCCTTGGCCAGGTCCGGGAAGTTCTTCAGGTCCAGGACGAAGGGCTCCTGCTCCTGTGGGGCAGGTTTGGGCAGCGAGGCGTCGGAGCGGAGGTGCGACCACCTGCGCTTGTGCCGGCGGGTCGGCGAGAGCGGGTCGGACCTCAGCTGGTTCTGCTCCTGCAGGCTCCGGAGCATCTGACGCACATCCCGGCCGCCGCCACCCTCACCTTTGACCTGCGCGGAAAAAATAAACACACATACAACCATTTATGGGAGCTCTGTGAGGGCATCCACACAGGCTAAACATTTAGGTTCAATCCCCAGCACTGAGGGAAGGTCCATAAAAGGACAAGGTTCTAGCGGATGGCCTAACCCCTGTAGCTCGGTCGCACACACTAATCCTGCTCGAATTACTAAGCCAACAAGGCCGTGTGTGTGTGCTTGAGCTCTACAATGCCACAAATAGGAAGTGCGGAAGGAGCACCATTATGGCATTACATCACACACAAAGGCCGTTTGTGGACCTGCTGGCCTCCAAACACAATACGGAGCCAGCCTTCTAACAGCTGTGCTCGCACCCGTGCTTGAGCTTGGCTCATTCAGGGAAGGTTAAGCTCGGAGCAGGCCCATCTGGAGAGAAATGTTTCAGCCATGACAGCATATCAGGATGACCTGGTGTGAGCCAACGCAAGCCGGGGCTTCCAACTGCAAAACAATTCCGGCAGTCTTAGTGCAAGGATTACGGAAAGAATTCAGAAATAAAACACAAAAAAAAAAAAAAGAAAAGAAAAGAAAACAGATCGTGATATGCGATAATCTTTGTTCATGACAAAGTTTGTGAAACCTTGTATTGTGGTTCGACGTTTTTACTTTGCAATCAGACATCTCAATTTGTCATTTGTTTCAATTGTGACAGCACCCGCTGACACGCACCCACACACTTCTTTAAACCTCAGTCCACACAAGCTGACGGGGCCAAACCCATCTGATAGCGCTTACCCTCACGTCTCACTCCAGGCTCGCGCTTATCGCACCCCCACATCACCCCCACATCACCCCCCCACCAGCCTGGGGACCGCCATCATTCTGGAGCTCCCTTTGGCAACAAACAAAATAGAAACCCGAAAAAGAAACAACAGCACCAACAACCACCCTCCCCCCAAGCACACAAACCCCCGGCGCGGAGGAGAGGAGACGAGAGGCGTCTGCTCTCAGCCGACGCAGACACAGACGGGCACGGCTCGGTCCAGCAGCGTCCACACATGGTTGGCATTAACGGTAATGGGTAACTGCATAGGCTCGTG
>NC_055975.1:28015342-28072842 GCF_018492685.1 Alosa sapidissima | reverse complement strand
AGGGCCGGGGGGCTGTGGTTCCACGAGGCACATAAAGGCACTTTCTTGCCGAGGCATCCCCTCATATGGCTGCAATACATTCTGTCAAATCAACAAATTCTGGGCAAACTCACACCCAGGACGTATAGGGAACCCTTGGGTTTGAGGTGGTGTGTGTCTACGTGAACGGGATCTTCTGTTGACTGATTCACACACTTAATCAAGACAGACCGGATAGCCTATAGAACGCCTGCCCATGCACGCGTGACAGCTAAATTAAATCAGAGCTTTCGTCTGGGCAAACACACAGTAAAAGGTCTACCTGTGGAGGGTAGGCTATGCATTTTCCTCTCAGCATGGTGACACTTAGTAAAATATCTGTTGGAACAATATAGCAGGCAGACCTGAGGTGATTTATTGCTGAACTTCAAACAAATAGCTTGTCTGTATCTGTGGACATTCAAGTTCAGGAGCGATGGATTGCAGAAATAAAACATAAATACACCTCCCACCACCACCACACAAGTACACGCACGCACACACACACACACACAGAAACACACATAGGCACACACTTACTCACGCACCCCTCTCATGTGATGAATAGTGTTCATATCCACGCATGCTTGACATTCACCTAAGACACGAAACCCACCACTCGGCCACTGTTACCCATCAATCATATTTTATCAGACAGCGCCGCTAGTCTGGCTTAGACTGTGTGCAGCCTGATACATTAAAAAGGTTCTGTTCTTAAACTTCAAGAGGAAAACTGCAGGACGTCAGTCAGCCCCTCGACTCTGGAGGTTTCACTTGATTGGCCACATGGGCAATCAGTCCGAGGAGTAAGTGCAATTCAGCTGGTACTGTACAGACGAGAGTTATTAGGCATGGCTGACACACGGCAGGCAGCGCCTTGCGTCTGTTCTTCAGTATAGCGGTGAATGAGTTGTTTTCAATATGCCCAGAAGTCATGACCTATTTAATACTGGGTTATAACAGCCGTTATGAGACGGGTAACCGCGCAAATTCAATGGGCAGGCTACTGTGTTACATATTCCGATTTGGGTTACTGCCATGTGAGTTTTGTTTATCGATATAAAGTCAGCCATAAACAAATATAAATTATAGAGAAGGACGCATAACTGCAAGTGACCCCATGACACAACTAAAAATAAAATAAAAACAATACAAATAACTAATATATAAATAGGCCTACTTATTCTCGACATTCATCGTGCGTCGATCAAATAATGTAACTGAATGTGCATAGTCGAAATATCAATCACCAAGTATTGATTTGACACACAATATTGCCACATTTCAATATTAGAGATCACCGGCACTAGGAATCAGTCATCAAAGGCTCTTTTCCCCTGGTACCACACTTGCAATGAATCATGTCACATTCCCCTTCTCTGAGTTGCAAAAGTGAGCCAAAATCCTATACTGCTATATGTTCAAGCCCATTAGATATCATATCTTGCTAACTGCAACTGAAATGATACTTAAAAGTGTATGCAGCTTACCTCTGTAGACGCGGCCCTGGGTTTGGAGCTACCGCTCCTGTGCTTTTTAATGGGGAGCCCTCTCGCTGTCAAAAATGAAAGAGTCAATAGAATTATCAACAGCCCCACAACCTTCTGCCGAAATCTCTTCATTTCTTCTGGAGATCAATTCAGTGACAGGCAACAGTTTTCTTCAAATCATCAGCCTGAAGTTGCGACGCACAAAGTGCGCCGACGAAACTTTCACCGTTTATTACTCTGCCAGAGAAAGGTCCCAAGAAGCTGGATTAAGATCATGAGAATGAAAAAAAAAAAAATCACTGTCACATCTCACAAGGAGACAGATAGAAACGTTATACTATCCACAAACAAGGCGGGAATGTGCAGAATGCGGTAGAGTTCATTTGGCGTTTTGTCCTTTTCAGGCGTGCTGAGGGAGTCCCATACTCTGATTTGCGCTTTGCGTCCACGCGCCCCGTAGCAGTGTGGACTTTTAAAAGATCTGTTCCCGTTTATGCCCGTCCATGTGCTGGTGACATGAAGAATGGCCAGCCTGCAACACATTGAATTTAAGAAGTGTCTTGTTGGCTCTTAGGTCTCTCGCAAAGGTAAGGAATGGTTCAAGAATGCTTCCTCTGTGTCCACCACAAATTTGGTAACGGAAGGACTGGATACAGGTAACACTGAAAAAACAAATGAATCGTAAACTGAATGATAAACAGAATTCTGTCAAACTATGTTTTTGTGACAGACTTGCTTCTCATTAAGGCATGCCGACTTCACTATTTCCTCCAAGGCTCTACACATCATGCTGATGTCCCGGCTTCCAAGAAATGTAGGCTATTGGTCGGATTTGGGCATCGAATCGCATCTGCTCAGTTTGTGTGACGTGAGCGAGGGTTGGTTTAAAGCTGGCGGCGAAAGAATGAATGAACGACTGAATGATTTGACTGACGAAGGTATATGACCACAGCACATAGAATATCCAATCCAATGTGGAAAAGACCTCGCCAACCGCATAAGTCTGCAGTAGCCTATATAATGGTTAAGTTTGTCTCGCTCGCATATGACTTTGTGTCAAATATACTAAGCAGAGAGAAATTTGCTGACATTAACTGCAATGCCTTGGTTTTAGCATCCAGCTCTGAGGAAGGTCTTATGACCATGGCAAAATAGTGACAAAGTGAAATAATCAGTAAAGATGATGTTTTAGTCATATTTTAATGTCCTGGAAGGCGTGAACAGTGCTGATATGTAGGGAACAGTGCACTTTGATCGATGAAGTAGGTCTACCATTGTTAGTACTGGTAGCAAACCCATATTATGTGTTACAGCACATGTATTTATAAAGCCGTCTGGATATGACACCACTGCTTTAATGCAGACCAGAAATTCCCATAACATAAATTGACAGAACCAATCATTATTATTCAGGTCAAAAGGGAGAACAAATAGACTTCACTTTAACAAAACATGACACTAAATATGGTTATCCATGACTTCTTCCAGGTACAATAAAAACATTAGATGTCCTTTTTTGATACATACACATATTATGTCTACCAAGCTGAGAAGCTTGCACATGTGTTTACCAAGCTGAAAAGCTTTCTCCTTAAACTAGTGATCTGACCAATACATCCTTACTGGTAAGTAAAAGTCCATCTTTGCCTGGTGAACGGTTCGATAACTTATCTTGTCACAACTGAATAGATAGAAATAAAATACAACTCCAAAGAAAGAAAGAAACACATCTGACATATGACAATCAACATTCATCCATTTTTTATGTTTTGGTCACAGGGGTTAGGGGTACGTATTCTTTTTCAAAGTTGGATATCTCAAACACAATTTGGAATGGATGACGTTCAGACAGACAAGCCGCTAAAGCCACGAAACATAGTGTATCAAGTACAGATCAGCACCGTTTTTTTCATCGTAAACTAGCAGCCTCAGTGAGTACGTCATACATGCGCTTGTTGAGGATTACAAAGGGTTGTTTTTTACTCTCTCTCTTCCAACAAGGAATACTCATCAGTAGTATTGGCACTGAAGAGCATGCAGTGTAAATGTGCATTTTGAGGACATTCTGGAGCTGCCTTAGAGAAACAATGCACTTTTACTTCCCAAATAAGACACACAAAAAAAAGGAGATTAACAATAAATAAATCTGTACATCAGAGACAAAACCACACAAACTGAACAGACCTAAACACAGGAGGTGATTTGTTTTTGGAGATCCCTGCCATCTTGACACTGACAGTGGTGGCACGTCTTCCTCACCAGACAAGAGACTTCAGAAAGATAGTCTGGTGGTGGCCTTGGGGGCAGTCTATACTATCACTGGTCAAAGCTATATATAAAAAAAAAAAAAAAAAAGCTATAAACCAAATGAAAATATACATAACAAAGTTTATAAAAGGAGATAGACAACAGATTATCCTAAGATGAACTCAAGAGACTGCTCGTGAGCAAATAAGCTTAGTATTCATCAGTGAATATCAACCAAGACCCATTTCAAGAAAATTATAATGAAACGTAGCGGTGTAATAATAATAACAGTAATAATAATAATAATAATAATAATAATAATAATAATAATAATAGATCTGGGAATGAACAGAAGGTCTTGTCCCTGCCCAAAAGTTCATAAATCTCCTTTGAGTTGAAAATTTGACAGAAGTGCAGAGCTGTGTACAGATTGGCCTAAGACATTACCAGCGCCGCCCGTCCGTGAGTCACGTCACAGTACAAAAATAAATAGATCACTAGTCAGAGAAACCATATTGAGGTTCAAGTAAGACACTGATTCCTGGTTGTTATGCAAAGGCTGTGGAAAGAAAAACACCAGGGCCAAATCCCGAGAGGGGTGAGGGGGATCTCAGGGAGTGATTTAGGGAGGGGATCACCACGGCAACGCAGGGGGGCCAAGGTGGGAGTCCTCAGAGACCAGATCCCTGGGGCTCTCCGGTTCTACGTTCTCCAGTATGTTCCCACTTAATCCAGTGGTGTTCTCAGTGCACAGGGATGGGTTTGGGGAAAGACTGGTGCGCGAGGAGAGGAGAGGAGGGGGGTGAGGAGCGTATGAGGCAAACCAGAAGGCAGTGACCAATGAGAGTTTGTTTTTCCTTCTCAAAGCACAGAAATGGTGTCCTGGTAGTCTGCCTACACTCTCACTCTCTCTCACACTCAAACTCACACACACACGCACACACGCACACACACACACACACACTCAAAACACACGGGCACACAGAAGCCATAAGATGCAGACAGTCCAAACATTAAATTTCTTGCTTACAGGTAAGAAACGTAATGCATGTTAAAATGGTGAACAGAGAGAGATAAACAAACAGATAAACAAACAGACAGACAGACAGACAGATCACTGTTCACCATCCCCAGACCTCAGCAGGGTCATCAGTGGAATCTGTGTGCAGGTTAGGAGTAAGGAGGACTGGAAAAAGAAAATAAGACATTTATTGAGTGGTTCAGTAACTCTCTCCTTTCATGAGAGCTCAAGATGAGAGCGCAGTGCACGTTTGGTCTGAGGCCGGAGAGGTGCTTGGTCAATCGATTGATCGATCGATCGATTAGTCCTCACTCTCCTCATATGTGGTCTCGTCGGAGGGCCGATCCACAGCTGGTTGTGTTCTGTGCCGCGAATACTTCAGATGGAGCAAGTCCCCCACTTCACTGATTTTCTCCAGGGCCTGAAAACACACACACACACACACACACACACACACACACACAACACACACACACACACACACAACACACACAAACACACACACACACAACACACACACACAACACACAACACACGTCATATGCAATCCCATTTCTTCCTAGATCAACTGTGAGCTGCTACTCTGGTGGCTTCCACTACAGGGTCTGTCAAAGGATCTTCAGAGAGCCCTACTGTAGCACCACACAGCAGGATTAAAGGACCACCACTTCAATCACACAGCAGGATAGAAAACCACCAAAATATGAGGGTACTAAATATCAGAGCTACGTGGGCAATTTGTATTGTGGTTCCTCTGAGCATCCACATTGATCTATTGGTGAGGAACCACTTGCACATGCCGGTGGTGGAGCATTCTAGAACATGCTGGTGGTGGAGTATTCTAGAACATGCTGGTGGTGGAGTTTTCTAGAACACTGCTGTCTATAGGAAGCTAAACAGGGACCAGGGAGGTAAATCTCTCACAGTTCTCACCAAATCCTTCTGAGCTACAAAGAAAACATGTTTGGAGAAAACATAACGAGACAAATATGAAAATATGAAGAGTGGAATCTACACAGTCTACTGAAACAAGAACAAACACATACCACACACACACACACAGAAATGTCCATGTGTGTCTGAAATGCGCGTCACGCTGAGCTTTGAGTGATGTATTCTGATGTTTTAATTATCCTCTGGCTCTCCTCCCCTTTCTCTCCATCCAAGACTGCCACATAAAGCACACAGCTCTTCAACGAACAGCGGAATGCAGGGAAATCTATTCTACAACGGCTGAGGGGTCGGGGAGGAGGAGGAGGGGGGGGGGGGGATGCGTGGCGACAGGTTATACTGGCTCACATCAAAGCAGGCTCAGTTGAGATGCGATTCTTGTGAAAAGAAGGAGGCAGGGGGTATGTGTGTGTGTGTGTGTGTGTGTGTGTGTGTGTGTGTGTGTGTGTGTGTGTGTGTGTGTGTGTGTGTGAACTGGGAGGTGGTGAGGAGAGGGGACTGTATACTTTTCAGAGTAGTTAAATTGAGTGTCCTTGGGGAGTCAGATTAGGATGCTCTTTGATCTGCTGCCAGCAGCCCAGCGGTAGCCGTGGTAACGAAAACTCCTCAGTCGACCTGAGAGCAGCACCGGGGCCTCAGCTCACTAAATTAGCGCATGCTACAGGAGGCTGCGCACACACACACACACACACACGTACGTACGTATGTACACACAGACAGACAGTGTCCACTCACACACTAAATTAGCGCATGCTACAGGAGGCTGCGCACACACACACACACACACACACACACGTATGTACACACAGACAGACAGTGTCCACTCACACACTAAATTAGCGCATGCTACAGGAGGCTGCGCACACACACACACACACACACACACACACACGCACACACGTACGTATGTACACACAGACAGTGTCCACTCACACACTAAATTAGCGCATGCTACAGGAGGCTGCGCACACACACACACACACACACACACACACACACACACACACACACGCACACACGTACGTATGTACACACAGACAGTGTCCACTCACACACTAAATTAGCGCATGCTACAGGAGGCTGCGCGCACACACACACACACACACACACACACACACACACACACACGTACGTACACACAGACAGTGTCCACTCACACACTAAATTAGCGCATGCTACAGGAGGCTGCGCACACACACACACACACACGTACGTATGTACACACAGACAGACAGTGTCCACTCACACACTAAATTAGCGCATGCTACAGGAGGCTGCGCACAAGAGCTGCCCTCACACATTCCTCACACACACACACACACACGTACGTACGTACGCGCACACACACACACACACACACACACACACACACACACACACACACACACACACACACACACACACACACACACACACACACACAGTGTCCACTCACACACTTCCACCACAATCAGTGGGCAGACTCAGTTTGGAGCTTGGATAAAAGAGATCATATTATTTTGAAGTTTTATTTTTTGGGAGTTTGGGGGTGAAAGTGTCTGGTTTGGTCCTCAAAACAAAGCATTAAAGTGCTGGACTAACTGGAGCCAGCCTGAAGGGTTCTTCCCCTTGTGTTAAGGGAATACTTGATAGGTTTGCGTCCAAAGACAACAAACAGAGAGATCGCTAATAGCCAGACAGGCTAGACAGAAATACACTAACAGCCAAGTTTCCAGAACCATGCGAAGACTCACCATGTCCAGCATTTCTTTGGTGTGGGCGGCGGATATGCAGAAGCGAGCTCTGGACTCGATGATTGGGGTAGCGGGGAAGCCTACAACGACCACACCGATGTTCCTCTTCAGCATCTCCCGACCAAAGGCCCTAAGAAACCGACAGGAGAGGCAGAGATCACGAATGCCGGTTAGAGATCAACACAATACTGACCACAGCTAATGGCTTTTCAGTTGGTTCTACCAGAGAGCTCGTAGCTAACTGAAAACTTCCATTTCAATATGTTGCTCATTACCAGTGGGAGCGTGCAGAAGGGACGTATTTCTAAAGCTGCACTCCTGCTGCTGGCCACTAAAGTTATTTGTGCACTGCTCCCACTGACTATGTGACGAACTTCAAATGAAAGAAATTCATCTCACTTCTGTAAAGGAGAGTCACTCTGAAGCGTTTGGACCATTTTGAGAATAGCCCCTCATTGTAGTAAGACTCGGTGTTAGACAGAGAAGCGCCAGTGTACAGTAGGACAACAGTATGTTGGTAAGTTGGCGTGCTGATCTGTGGAAGCAGGAGCCGGCAGCGTCCAGCTGTGTAGTGCGGTGTGGTGTGATGGTGTGGTGTGGTGTGGTGTGGTGCGGTGTGCTGTGGTGGTGTAGTGCGGTGCGGTGTGGTGGTATAGTGCAGTGTGGTGGTGTGGTGTGGTGTGGTGGTGTGGTGTGGTGCGGTGCGGTGTGGTGTGGTATGGTGGTGTGTGTTGTGGTGGTGCGGTGCACACCACACCACACCACACCACATCACACCACCACACTGCACTATACCACCACACCACACCACCACAGCACACCGCACCACACCACACCACCACACCACACCACACCACCACACTGCACTATACCACCACACCACACCACCACAACACACCACACCACACCACACCACACTGCACAATACCACCACACCGCACCGCACTACACCACCACACCACAGCACACTACACCACCACACCACACCGCACCACCACACCACACCGCACTACCGTGGTGGTATAGTGCAGTGTGGTGGTGTGGTGTGGTGTGGTGTGGTGGTGTGGTGTTGCTGTGTGGTGTGGTGCGGTGGTGTGTTGTGGTGGTGTGGTGTGGTGCGGTGGTGTGTTGTGGTGGTGTGGTGTGGTGTGGTGTGGTGTGGTGTGGTGTGGTGTGGTGTGGTGTGGTGTGGTGGTGTGGTGCGGTGGTGCGGTGGTGTAGTGCGGTGTGGTGTGTTTTGGTGGTGTGGTGTGGTGGTGTGTTGTGGTGGTGTGGTGTTGCTGTGTGGTGTGGTGTGTTGTGTAGTGCAGTGTGGTGGTGTGTTGTGTAGTGCAGTGTGGTGGTGTGTTGTGTAGTGCAGTGTGGTGGTGTGTTGTGTAGTGCAGTGTGGTGTGTTGTGTAGTGCAGTGTGGTGGTGTGTTGTGTAGTGCAGTGTGGTGGTGTGTTGTGTAGTGCAGTGTGGTGGTGTTGTGTAGTGCAGTGTGGTGGTGTTGTGTAGTGCAGTGTGAAGAGTCATCCTGGCTCCGCTCACCCAATCTTGGCCGGCATGTAGAGCATCATGGGAACCACAGGTGAGTCGCTGTTGCCGTAGGTGATGAAGCCCAACTCCAGCAGTCTCCGCCGAAAGTAGGCTGTGTTCTCCGCCAGCTGTTTCACTCGCTCACGGCCTGGAGGAGTGTGGGGGGGGGGGGGGGGGGGACAAAGAACAAGTGAGTGAAAAGAGAGAGGGGTGGAAAAGGAGAACAGAGAGACAGATAGAACCAGAGAAACAGAGCTCAAGACCTCATCTAGTTCAAAGGTCGCCCGCTTTAGCTCGTCAGGCAAAAGAACAATTGTCATTATCAATCCAAAGATAACCAATTAATGGTTAATAACAAACTCAAGTAGAGTTAAAGAATCACCAAACCACTTGGACCATAATCTTAATCAGCATGGTCAACCCCTCTCATCCCACTATGTAGGCCACTGAGGCGGACGCTGCAGAAAGGCCGGGTTTTGAATGGCCTTAGTGTGATCTCCCTGCCCAGCGTACCCTTGGAGAGGCGGCAGGGTGAATCAGATGTTTACATTTCACGTGTCCAGCAGGCAGCTTTATCACACCCAGGGCTTTATCTGAGCGCAGCCCCCCATGTCTATTCAGATCCCAATCGCCTCTCCAAACAAAGAGAGGCTTTGGCAGGTAACGCAGCAGGCAGTGTGCAGACGCAGACACACACACACACACACACACACACACACACACACACACACACACACACACACACACACACACACACACAGAGAGAGAGAGGAGAGAGCCTCCGATTCTCCACTGATAGTGGCCAAGCTGCACAAATATGAGAGGTATGCTGCAGGCACGATGAGAACAACACCCGACGGGGAGAGAGAGAGAGAGAGAGAGAGAGAGAGAGAGAGAGAGAGAGAGAGAGAGAGAAACAGACAAAGAGAGAGACAGAGAGAAACAGACAGAGAGAGAGAGAAACAGAGAGAGAGAGAGAGAGAAACAGACAAAGAGAGAGAGAGAGAGAGAGAGAAACAGACAGAGAGAGAGAAACAGACAGAGAGAGAGACAAAGAGAGAGAGACAGAGAAAGAAAGAGAGAGAGAGACAGAGAGAGAGAGAGACAGAGAGAGAGAGAGAGAGAGAGAGAGAGAGACAGAGAAAGAAAGAGAGAGAGAGACAGAGAGAGAGAGAGAGAGAGAGAAAGAGAGAGAGAGAAACAGACAGAGAGAGAGAAACAGACAGAGAGAGAGACAAAGAGAGAGAGAAAGAGAGAGAGAGCCTCCAGTTCCTCACTTCCTCCCCGAGCGCCGGATCAGTGATCACAGAGTCCCGCGGTGCGGCGCGGCCGACCCAGAGTCCGTTGGAGACAGATAGACCAGCAGGCCGGCGGATGTCTGGTTCTGTTGTGATTTGGCCCGCAGGGGTCGGGGAGGGTTGGGGGGGGGTTGGGGTCGCCCCAAAGAGGGGACTTGGCTCCGCTCGGCCAGCATGGCTGTGAGTCGCAGTGCTCTCTCGCTCGCCAAACATTCCGCGCATGCTGAAGATCTGCAGGGGAGGAATTTCCTCTTCCTGGACAATTTCTCGCCCTCGTGTGGCTCAGACACAAAGAGAGGGGACGCCATGGCCTTCAGAGAGGCATGAACACAGGCACACACACACACACACACACACAGGCGCACGTGGACACTGTAGCTGTTATGTAAAAATATTTTCAGAGGCAACACTCAAACATCTTCTAGCCCAACAAGCAAAGTCTTCATTTCACCCAAGAGGTACAGTAGAGAAAAGCAGGAAATCACTAGAACAAAACACAAGCAGGGCTGAAACTTATGACGCAATATGGCTATCATGCTACAGATGTGTGCGCATGTGTGTTGTGTGTGTATATCCGTATGTGCGTGTGTGTGTGTGTCCGTGTGTGTGTCGTCACACCTGACGGGCTCTCGTGAAAGGAGACTTGACTGGCTGTGAAATTGGACTCTTCCCATGGTCAACCCCCCCCCCCCCCCCCCCCCAAACACACACACACACCCCTTCTCCTGGCTCATGTGAATTGGCTACTGACAGATAAAGCCATCTCATGGAGTCATGACCCGGTCACCCTCTCTATGGCTTAGCCATCTCTGGCCATTTTGTAGAAGCCTCCAGCATCCTGTTTCACTGAAGCATGTCCGTCCACTTTCACCACCATTCCATACACACACACACACACACACACACACACATTCCCACTCACACACACACACCTCCATGCATATACACATTCATTCCCACTCTCTCTTACACACACACTTTCTCTGTCGCACACAGAAACACTCTCCGATCTTGCCCATTTTACACCCTCATTCCCTTAGTGAGACCCCATCATTCTGACCGCATCAGTATAAGTGGTCAGAAACACATGTGATTAGACAGCGCTTGTAATTTGAACACGAATGCTACAGATTGAAGCTGACTGTTCAATAGATATCCCTGCATAACATGCGCCAACATAAATGTACTGTCTGTGTAGTCATATCTGATTGAGAAAAAACGCATAGTGTGTCGGGCAGACATGTTTTGTTTTTTGCCAGTCGCATAGGACAGTCGTAATTCACTGTACATTTCAATGGTTTGAAAAATGAGATAGGGCAGAAATCCAACCAAATCGGTCCAACACAACTGGACGATAATTCAGCCCAACACTAAAGTTTGTTGGACCAAAGTCGTACAATGTTTGCCCGGCTTAATAGAGTGCATACAATAATAAACCACACCGTTTCTAAAATGCATCTCCTCAGCCCACTACCAAAGAACACGCTCATGCAAACAGCGGCCGAGTGGTCATCTAAAAAAAGATGCCATCAAGTTCCTCTGGAATCACTGCACCCCAAGCGAAGACAGACATTGGTGGACTCATCTGGCTTGTCTGTGGTGGAGCTGGTGTGTGTGTGCCAGTGTGTGTGCCCGTGAGTGAGGAGCATCCCTCAGCAGCTCCGACTGGGGGTCCAGTATGTGGCGGACAGGGCTGCCGGGGGTCCGTAATGAGAGGCAGCTCAGCCTCAAGGAGCTCCCCCATCAGCTACATAGATTCATGCTCGGCAGAACAACTGTATAAAAACGTTGCATCTGAAAGCAATAAAATGTGAAGGGGGGGCAGTGGGGTGGGGTGGGGGGGAGCGGCCACTCAGACTGCCCGTCTTCAAGCTCTTCAGTCGGCATGGAGGGCCTCCCGGGGGGGGGGTTGGGGGGGGTGGTGGTGGGCTTGGGGGCACGCCTATCGGGGGAGGGGTGGGTCAGGGGTGCTGGAGGGGAAGGGGAGGGGGCCCCTCAAAAGTAAATCTTTCTGGGGTACCCTTTCAACAGCTAGTTTCACAATGCGGAGCCCTAACTCCTTCCAGACCCCTGAAGGCTGAAGGGTTCTGGGGGGCGAGGAGTGTGTGTGTGTGGGGTGGGGGAGGGGGTGCGGGCCCGAAAGAGCTTCCAGATGTGGGGGCTGCTTCCCCTTCTCAAACGCACAGTTCCTCCTCACTTCCTCTACATCTGGGGGTGGGGTGGGGGGTGGCACAAACACCCGCGTGGCAGAGTTAAGAGGGGCTTCAGAGAGACAGAGCCCGTCACCAGGTCACACACAAACCCCTGCTCGCTCCCCAGCTCCACACACACACACACACACACACACACGGATGATCAGATGAACACCATCACTCTTTCTCTCTTTCTCTCTCTCTCACACCACACTTTCTCAGCTCTTTCAGGCACGTTTGGATGAGTCACACATCACTCTCTCCACTCTAGTATTCCTCTGGTGTTCCTCCAAAGCATCTGCTGTCATTCTGAGTGTGTGACTGAATGTGTGTGTGTGTGTGTGACTGAATGTGTGTGTGTGTGTGTGTGTGTGTGTGTGTGTGTGTGTGTGTGTGTGTGTCTGAATGTGTGTGTGTGTGTGTCTGAATGTGTGTGTGTGTGTGTGTGTGGCACCATCTCCCAAGTGGGGCCACCACTGGCGATGAAAAGCCTGACTCACAGACCACTCACACACTTGCACTCCAGGAACCCTATGGACCGTACGCTCCACACTCTCCACCAGGGGAAACACTGATTCACCGTCAACAGAGAGACAGAGTGAGCGAAGGAAAAGCAGCGTCACGGCCAGATATATTTCAGTCTTCCTTTGATGTCCAGAAAAATCCTGCTCCTTTGCCAGCAGCCGTCAGCCGCCATCCGCCTCCATCATCTAGTTTTCCTGTAAGAGGCTCGGACAATACTCATGCAGGTTCCTCTCGGAAGCCTTTCAGTGAACACACACAGCTTCATCCATCATTCTGCCCAGTGTTTGGGGGGGGGGGGTTAACACACCTTAGCACCCAAGACTTGTGTCCCCCACACACCCGGCCAGCAGAAGTAAACACCTCTGGGCAGAGATAAACGTCCAGCGTTTGCTAAGTGCCACTGAGCACATAAAGGTTGCAATCAAGCTTGACAGTGTGATTAGGTGGGCCAATACAAGCCCTGTTGTCTAAACTTTCCAGCCTTACTGGCCAAGGACACGCAGGCTATGCTGCCATTGTGCTTAAAACACAGAGGGAGCCATAGAAGTTATTTACAATGCTTGCTTGGACTTACGTAAGATAAACAACACAGTTCTTGACAAGCATTCCTTAAACGTTTGGGAAAAGAGACCTAGAGGTAGCGTCTTTGAAGTAGAGGCCGCTAGAAGCGACAAGCATGTGTTCTCATGGAAGATCCTGAGGTTTTAGAGGTTTCACTGTGTCCTTCTGACATGCAGGAATCAAAATAGTACATTCCTAAGGAGTAGATGAGCCGAGTTATGTGTTAGAGTGGGCAGTATTAAACAGGACAAAAAGAGGCCTCACACACACACATACACACACACACACACACAAACACACAAACACACAAACACAGGTATAGGGAATAGAAAAGGCTTCTTGGAGTAATATGCCATAAAGGTTTGGCAGGCGTTTTACAATGGGCATTCAGGTGCGGGAGAGTGAAGGTTGTGAGAGCGCGTTTGCAGCGGAGTGCAACTGACCTGAACCAGACTCCCCATCGGTTTCCACCTAAGGCCCAAGGCTGTGGCAGCAAGCGTGACGGGACGAGCTGGCCACTGATCAAATGCACCTGGCTCCGCGTGCGAGAGCCGCACGCGGTCGATCGCATCTCGAGAGCTGTCCACGCACGCAGATGGTTTTGCTCAGCAGGAGACGTCGGATGCTTTCCATCCGACGTGACGCTGACAGCGAAATCAAGAGTCAAAACACGCTGGGCGATGTGAAATCTGAAGCTCGCCATTAAGGCTGTCCGCCCGGAGGAGGACACGGATCTGGCAAGGCCGCCCTTCAGCTTTTCAGCTTTTTTGGAGAATGAAAACCCGCTCTGATGCAGGTCAGTCCAGCTCCCATGAGCTTCCACTGACCCAAGGTGTGTGTTAGAGTTCTTTTCCACAGATAAATGATATCACGCCACAAGGCTCGAGATGTAAAATAACTCAAAGAATATACTGCTTAGAGAAGAACCATGAACCATGTCTGAACCCACAGGATGATTCACAGTGCCGGCACCTGCCCCATTCATTACTCCACAGGACTTCACACACAATGGAAATCACTCGTCAAACCCAACGGCAAGAATCTGGATCCCAGTCAAATATCTTTCTTATATTACCTTATCTATTCTCTTCCTGCTGTCTTTTCCATCTTTCTTCCTTTCTCTTTTATCTTTCTTTCTTTCTTTCTTTCTTTCTTTCTTTCTTTTCTGATTTCTTTCTGTCTATACATCTTACTCTCTTTAACTGATTTCTTTCTGTCTATACATCTTACTCTCTTTAACTGATTTCTTTCTGTCTATACATCTTACTCTCTTTAACTGATTTCTTTCTCTCATGGACTTTTTTGCTTGGTGTGAATGACACTGAAATAGGAGAGTGTTGTCAACCCCCGTATTACCAGATGAGACGACAGATTGGTACTTTATGTATCCCGAGGGCAATGCAGGCATCCAGTGGCTTATTTGTTCCCTACAAGTGAACTCCGACCTGGTCTCCACTCTCCATCCCCTGCACACGCTGCCCAACAACATGCCGTTTCTCACATCATCGCTGGCCTATCTTCGTTTCTTGGTATTTTATGCTCCCAATGTTGTCTTCAAGGCAGTGCTGTGCTTCAAGGCAGTCCTGGAAGGAAGTAGGGTTAGGCATGGGTTAGGTTTAGGATTAGGTGCCTTTAAGTCAGCGATGGCAGCGCTGCCTGGAAGACGACGTTGGGGGCGTAAAACACCACTGAGCCCTATCTTCACCTGCCATCTTGCTCCTCAGATGTGGAGGGTGCAAAGGTCAGCGAGTGCAGACGGAGTGGATATCTCCCCTGATAAGGCCCACTCTGATTAGCCTCTTTGCGGCCGATTTCCTCCCCCACCCCTCCCCTCCGCAGCAGAACTTGTTTGGCGATGACCCAGTTCCCACGCGCAGTGTTAACGCAACGTGCAATTAAGCAACAACCAACCCCAAAGGCGCTCCGTCTACTCCAGCACGTGGTTTCCAGCGCTGACAGCTGAAGGCATTTTGATGACAACAAAACCGCTATTAGGGTTACAGTGTAACTTCCTCAAAAGCCTGCTGATAACAAAATGAATGTCATGATAAAAAGCAATTAAAGCAACACAATGCATGTTCTTTTACCTTAAAAAAAGGCTTTAAACTCATTTTGATGCTACAATGACTAAAAATATGGCAAATAAAGTCTCTGACATTGCCATTGCATGCCCGGACCAGCTGACTACTTGCACTATGTAACATTGTTGATCGGGTAGGATCATGACCCATTTAGTCAGTTCAACAAACTGGATACAGTCTAAATGATAAAGGACATTAGATATTGACACCAAGGGTCATAAATATCAATTCGTCCATCATGTTGCTTTAATGCATGTGAAATTCTCCCAACCTAGACATTTGTGCTAAACACTGTATCTTTGGTATTACAATTCAAAAAGAAGTGCTACGATGGTAGCAGACAAGCTAAGCTGACAGCCAAAGCCAAAGCTCTCCTTCGTTTCCCCCTGGCCCTCAACAGATACCACATCAGCTCTGACTCATGACAAGGCCCACCACTGTGATGGCGGAAGTGAGCCCTTTGCAAAGGAAGGCTTTTTTTCCCCCCTTTAAAAGCACAACAGACCTTTGTGTGGACAGCCATGGACATTGTGCTGGGATGGACACCGCCTCAAGTCTAACTGGAGTTTCAAGTGTATTAGTCACACTGAGCAATTCACCTGGGGGCTATTGAGGAGGGGAAGGGGCAGTTGGGGGTGAGGTGGGGGCAACTGTTTGTTGTAGTTGCCCTCCATGATTGAGTGGCAGTGGGTCCAGCCAAAGGGCCAGATCAGACGGCCGATGGAGGGGTAATTGTTAACACATTGCCCAGGCTTCGCTGTTGAGCTAAATATTTTACCTGCAAAGAGTCGCCACATCTGTACAACTAATCAGTCTTAGTCCATGTGAGGAGGGAAATTGCATTGGGGAGAGAGGTGGGGGTGGGGTGATGTTGAGAGGGAGGGAGAGAGAAAAAAAGTCCCGTTATACAGTCTTCCGCCTCCTTCAAAGTGATCCGTGTACGATGACTATCGCAGACTTCTGTCCAAGTTTATTCAGCGTTGGAAAAAAGACCCCCCCCCCCGTTCTAACGTTCTAACATTCTCGTAAAATGCTACAGCGCAGGCAAACGCATGATCTAAAAATGATTAAAAATTCTTATCAGTGGGGTCAATGCATACAGGCGTTATACACACACACACACACACACACACACACACACACACACGCACACACACACACGCACACACACACACGCACACACACACACGCACACACACACACGCACACACACACACACACACATGAGATGTGGTGTTAAGAGTGGCCCTGGAGCGGGTAGACGCATAATACGTGCTGCCACTGTGTGCTCACTAAGCAGCTGGCATCCGCCTCAGGTATGCAGCACGGGCGCTGAGACTGGCTTGCTGGCACGGGGCACGGATGCGATGCCCATCTCCCCAGGCTGATAGAGCCGCCCGATAGGGCCCTGTGCCCGACCGCAGCCCGGGCGACGGGCACAAAGACGCTTCTGTGCGCGCCAGGAACCACGGAGATGTGGATGCTGCAGGTAGCTGGCACAGACTTTATCGCCTTTAGTCGCCTCCGCACTCTGGCCAACGCACTGCTTCAGCACCACTGCCCTCAGAGAGCAGATCTCATTACTTCTCCAGCGCCCACGGTGTGGATTCAGCACACACACACACACACACACACACACACACACACGCACGCACGCACGCACGCACGCACGCACGCACGCACGCACGCACGCACGCACGCACGCACAGACTGGGCCATGATTCAGGTGAGCTCGGTCTGCTTAAGACTGTTTATTTTCCAGCCCGCATCGGTTCACTATGGGTTTGACTGCACTCCAACTAATCTGCCAGGCCCCACCTTGCTATGTGTGGATACTGACCCCTAGTGGCAGAAACATGTCAATAAGCAAAACAAGATGAGAAGAGAAGAAGCTCAAACAAAGTCCTTTTAGTCAAGTCCCTCCACTCCGCGGCCATATTGCAACGCTTTTTGGGCACTTATCGGGCATCCATTTCGGCAGAAATGCGCGTGCGCAAGGCTTCACGACACCAATCTTGCTCCAGCGGCGAGATCACAACACATGATTGGCACGATGTCTTCACAACACACCACACGATTGGCTCAATGTATTCACAACACAACACACAACTGGCTCAATATATTCACATGTCGACGTTTTGAGAAGGGGTGGGATATGTGTAGACAACTGCCATATTGGTGTTACAAACTAACCCCGTGCATTTCTATGGAGGATTTTTTGAGTGCTGTGTCTCCTCATTAGAAAGTCTCTAGCTCAAATACACGTACTCTATAGTTTACGCTTGGGCTTAGTGAACTGGTGAAGCTTGTATGAGTAACTTCTTCTGTTTTGAAAAAGTGGTAGCTGATAAAAAAGCCTCTTTAGCTAAATACTCCATTGATACTGGCGGCCGATACAAAGGGATTCTACAGGGAGATTCTTCAATCATAAGCCGAATATCAAAACCTTTTCTCTGAGAATGTTTTATAAACAGAGTACAAAAGGCCTCTACATGAAAGGGCTTGATTGACAAGAAAATACAGTAAAAAAAAAAAAGTAATTTGAAGAGCGCTGTTTGATAAAGCCTTACCTATTGTAGTTCCATCTTCACCCATAATGCACTTCATAGAAGTGATGATTTGTTCCACGATGGGCGGAGACATGGAGGTGGCGTACACAGCGCTGTGAGAATGCGTGCGGAGGTAATCCATCAACTCCTGCACACACACACACACACACACACACACACACACACACACACACACACACACACACACACACACACACACACACACACACACAGGGAAACAGATGCACAAAGAGCCACAAACATGTAAACACATAAATCTGTTACATTTATAAAATATCGGAGATCAAATCTATTTTAAACAATAAACTGTTACAAACAACCACAGCAAGCAAAATAAATAAACAATCAGGGGAAACACAGTCTATTCTACACTAGCATCTATTTACAGAACTGTCCAAACTTCCTCTAAGTAAACCGCCCGCGGTAATAACCCAGTCCTCACCTTCCTGCCACCGATGTAGCCTCCGGCGGCACCGAAGCTCTTGGTGAACGTGCCCATCATGATGTCGACGTCGCGGGGGTCCAGACCGAAGTAGTCGACCACACCGCGGCCATAGGGCCCTAGAGCACCGATGCTGTGGGCCTCATCCAGGTACAGGTAGGCCTTGTACTTCTTCTTGAGGGCGACGACCTCGGGCAGTCGCACGACGGAGCCCTCCATGCTGAGGGAGAGGACAGGTTACCGCTTCACACAACAGCAACGTGGCGCGGAGAAACACCCAGTACAGACGCACACAGCTGGCCCATACCAATACAGCAGATCTAAAGCTATGCCGAGGAACAGACACACAAGGCTTACTGCACACAGCTGGCCCATACCAATACAGCAGATCTAAAGCTATGCCGAGGAACAGACACAACAAGCCCTAACTGAAATGAGGGGCATGAAGAAAAGGAACTCAATGAGCAAAGTGTCCCGTGCATGAACTAAAGACATCGTTAGGAGTGTGGGAGCCCGGAGCTGATCCAGTTATGTTTCAGCTTAGAATCTTGCTCTTGGTATTCAATTAGCAAAGACATATTGCCTGGTACAGTAGCAACTTAACATTAAGCTTTGGATTTTGCACACCATTATGAACTTGGGCCCATGAACTGAAACATACTGTAATGCCATTAAAGCAGAAGAAAATAGTGCTAGGACAAGTCTGTCCAGACAGTTTAAAGGATTGTTATGCAGTTTATGCTATTGTTACGTCCCTGTGTGTGTTTATTTTTGTGTTTGCTTGTTTCTCTCTGTGTCTTGTGTTTTGTTAATTTCAGACTGTCCAGCAGGGGGCTTAATTGCTGGGCCGGCACTATAAAAGGTGCTGGCAGACATCAATCGGGAGGTCTCTTGGTTTTGGGGCGTTCTTGGATTCTGGGTTGGCCGCTACTACGCCACACTACTTTGCTCCACTGCTTCGCTCTGCTGCGCAAGCCACACGCTCTGGTTTTTGGCCGTCGCTGTTGCTCCTGCCTGTTCCCCGAGTGAGAGTCGAGAAGAAGGCTGGGGATTACCTGGGCCTACTTTTGAGGCCTTTCGTCTGGGCAGCCTTGTTTTTTCGTTCGTCAATATTTTTCTTATTGTTATTTTTGTAAATAAATGTTTTTGAATTATACTTCCATTTTTGGCCGTCTCCTATCATTTGTCTATGTCCCACAACACCCCTAGACAGTGGGACGTGACACTATGTAAATATATAAATAATAACTAGGGCTGTCAAAATAACTGATTAATTTCGATTAATTAATTTGAGAAAAAAATAACGGATTAAAAAAATTAGTGCAGATTAATCGATTCCATATGACCTTTGACCCCGAGCCATTCTAGTCAGTAAAAATTAGACTGTAAAATGAAGGAGAGAGAAGAAAATGTGCTGCCTGGATCATTGATTGGAACATTTACTTTTAAAAAACGGCCTGATGGTGTTGATAAAAAATAGTGTTGAAAATAAAGTCCTCTGCAATGAAAATGCCTTGTATGTGAAAAAAAAAAAAACATCTTCCCGAAGCACTTTTGAATTTATTTCCTCAGCATATTAGGTCATATCATAGATTATTATGGCAATTATTTGAACAGTGAAAATAATAAGAGTTTTTGAACTTTAATGTCACTAATGCTGATTATTCAATGATTCATTTGAATTTAAATATTTAAAATACTTTCACAGCAAAAATTATATATGCGATTAATTTAGATTAATTAATCACAGAGTATGTAATTAATTTAGATTAATTAATCACAGAGTATGTAATTAATTAGATTTTTTTTTTTAATCGATTGACAGCCCTAATAATAACACATTTTATTTAAAAAGCACCTTTCATGTCACATAAACTATATCACATTCATAATATGCTGGCCTAAAGAGGTTACTGTTAATGTCTGCAATTAATTCACCATGCCTGATGTAATGCGGAAGTGACCTACAGACCTTTGGGGCAGTGTGGCAGAATGCTTTTTCTCTCATAGTGGTGAGGTATCTATATTTGCTATTTAAGACGGCTGAGAAGGATCAGAGTGACCAAGCAGGGGTGTAATTCAGTGGGAGCATGACTATGCAAGGCCTTACAGTGCACGAGTAGCCTGGGAATACCCATACGACCTTTCAGCAAATTTGGGATTTGCTCTGCAGGTCAGTCTGGCCAAGAGGCCATTGAAGCCCATTTCCAATGTCCCTAAAACACGGGTACGCAAATAAAATCGCTAATCCGGCATGGACGTGCATTTTTTTTCTTTGGAATTGAGTAAACAACTGCATTTAAAACCTTCGTTTGCAAGATTGCTACACTTTTGAAACAATTTGGTGAGTTTAATGCATCAATGTAAGTTTAATTTCACTGCTAGTTATGCCCCTGCTGGATGTAGTAAGACAATGAACCTTTTCCAGATCCACTCCCAATTGTACAATTGTGAAGGTCTGGGTGTTCCCAGGCTAGTATATGTGAGCAGCAGGATTTTAAATTGGATTGGGTATGTAGCAGGCAGCCAATGGAGCTGGATGAGCACAGGTGTTTACATAGCTGACGATAATGGACATGTGCTAGCATGGCAGTGGTATTAGCACAGCCTTCTTCAGGTCACCTGTACCTGTAGATCCCCTCCACCACAATGAGGATCTTCTTCCAGGGGCGGTGTGTTCTGGGTTGCCCGTGGATGATGGCGTCTCTCAGAAGCTTCTCCAAGCTCTGCATGTCTGGAACACACACCAAAGACACGTCTCCCTCAGTCAAACACCATACTTCAACAGAGGTCACCGTGTTAGCATGCACCACACATCCGGATCAAGGCAACCAACTACGAATGCCTGCCAAATTTACCTTGGACAAAAACAAAGTCACTTTCATTAAACCTCAAAGTATTAAAAATTCAGCTCCAGTTCAGCATCAATTTCGAGGGTCAGTGGCTATTAAATAGCATTTTGTGTCCAAATTGGCTGCTGAAGAGGGATCAATTGAAGCTAATGTGGATAAATAAGCAGATGGGCGTGACCTTTCAGGCGCAGTGTTGATATGCATGCCACGGCTCCAATGACAGATCAGAGAAATGAAACCAAATGTCAACCTACTGAGGGGATGTGAGACACAGACATCCATGCTGCACCTACTCTAGACAGGTTGCAATCTGTAGCCTGTGTGCGCGCGTGTGTGTGTGTGCGTGTGCGTGCGTGTGTACGCACGCATGTGTGTGAGAGAGAGAGAATGTGTGTGTGAGAGAGAGAGAGAGAATGTGTGTGTTTCTGTGTGTGTGTTTCTGTGTGTGTGTATCAGTACTTACATACAAAAAATGCATGTGTGTGTGCATATACAGTAGTTAAGTGCAAACATGTATTTGTGTATGGGAGACACAGACACATTAGCATGCTTGCAGACACAGATTGTGTATGTGAGTGTGCGTGTGTGTATATGCATGTGTGTGTATGTGCATGTGTGTGTGTGTGTGTGTGTGTGTGTGTGTGCATGTGTGTGTGTGTGCATGTGTGTGTGTGTGCATGTGTGCTTGCACAACCTGCGTTGTGTTGACTAAGCAGTTCAGCCCCAGGCTTGAGCCCCCAGCCCTGCAGTCCCTCAGGCTCTCATACTAACAAGGTCCGTCTGTCGCCATCATGGCCTTTCGGGTGCCTCAGGTTAACCCACTGCACAGCTACTGTGCCTGCAGATCCATCACATTTGCACATTTGGTTTGCATATTTGTTGGGCTTTTGCTTTTATGTTGATAGGACAGTGGAGAGAGGAAGGAAGTGAGTGTGAGAGAGAGATGGGGTGGGATCGGTAAACGACCGCAGGTCGGAATAGAACCTGGATTCCCTTCGGCGCTGAGACCCAAATGTGGAACAGTGCTGGCGCCTGCATGACAGCTCCTCCCACATGTGCACATTTGAGTGTATGTGTGTGTATGTGTGTGTGTGTGTGTGTGTGTGTGTTTAGAGACTCACTGTTGTGCTTGAAGACACGGATAGTGGCCCCAGACAGCCGGGCTCCCAACACCAGGGAGGCGTGGTTAAGCTCGTCACTCAGAATCAGACTGCCCTATCAGGAGACAGCAGGAAATGGATGGGTCAGGTCATCATGACTAAACAATGCAACACAGATAAACACACCTCCACACTCACAGGGGGAGAGCTAAAACATTATTCTACCGCATAAATCTATTCCAACCAACAATGAAAAACAGAGTAACTGTTTAAGATACAGAGCACTGGTGAGTATCTTTTGTTATGCTATTATGATTAAACTAGATAAAAAAGATATAATAAATATAAAAAAACTGGAAAAGATTAAATACTATTTCGGTTGTGAGTTTTTTAAAGAGATTACCCTCTTCTGGTGAAGGCTCCCGTTTATGACACCTGTTGCTAAGCACCAGTTGCTCTTAAAGGACAGACTAAACTAAATTTCAACACTCGAGTGACTCCAGTGAACGCTTCTTCAAAAGACTCCTCGTAAAAACTTCATTGACCAGTATACAAATGTCAACCCTTAACACAAACAGCAAAACTTACTGCTTGACAACCTAACAACAGCACGCATCACCTGCAGATCTGTACACAGGGGCAAATAAACATGCCACAGGGTAAATAAAAGAGGGCATAAATATGCCACGACAAATACCCTCCCGAAAATACGACTCTGTTCTCAGATGGTTAAGATGAAAACTTGGCTCCTAAATTAGTTTATTCTCCTGACTGAGCCATTCCTGCTTTGGGGAGAAGCATTACCCCGTAGAGGAGCAGATTCAGACACCGGCTGTGATCTGGGCCACGTCTGCCCCAGAGCCGACTGCATTCTGGGAAGACGTGATAAATAATTCAGAGACGAGACTGAGCTCCTTCTAGTGTCGGCTCCCCCGAGTCCCGTCGGCTCCGGGAAGAGACGTTAATGGCGTTCGCCGTGACCCGACTGCTGCCGGCGTCTATGCAGGAAATGACTTCGCTTGGCTGCTTTCATACGGAGCAGCACGTGGGCTTTCACTGCTCCCCACCCACGTGCCTTAGCGGAGACTGGGGCGGCTACTATCGTCACAGCAGGGGGGCAACATAAACATAAGCCTGCTGGGGTTCAGGGTCTTCAATCAATGCACATAACTTTAAGGTCACGGTCAAAAACACGTGTTATGACTGTGCTCTTGTGTCATACATTACATTCAATAACACGTGTTATGACTGTGCTCTAGTGTCATACATTATATTATATATGCTATTACAAGTATACAGCTTAATGTATATGTAACCCTGTCTCCAAACATAAAGTTCTGGTATTCGTTGTTCACTATTCATCATCTTTAATGGCTACACTTTGGCCGCTTGTTACTACGTGACTAAGGAGGTGTACAGACACCACTGACTGAAACACATCTGGCAAGGGTGGCATATCGACTACAACTGTTCTGAAACACATCTGGCAAGGGTGGCATATTGACTACAACTGTTCTGATGTTTTAATGAAAGGGCCGTGTGTTTTAAGTCAAGTCGACACAGTTTGGGACTCGACCATTCAAATAAATAAACAATTGAACTGCTTTCTGATCGGGTTCAGCACAACAGCACATGTGGCATCCACACATCTGCGTTTTAAAGCCAGCATCTAAAGTTTAGCTTGTAGTCATCACAGACAACACAAACGGGAACGCAAATGTCTCTGTAAGTGAGTTTTTGCTTCATTTTAATCACTTGATTGTAAGGCATTCTCCACACAAAGGACTTGTGTCCTGGGACCTGGGCTCCTAAATGGCATCTCGAGCGGAATCTGGAGCGGGGCTGGAATTCAAGACTGCTCTTAATCCCTACCAGGCTCCCCGGCTGCAGCAGAGCGAGCCGCCACCGCGAGACGTCAACAGTCAACACAGAGCCGTGTTTTTCTGCAGGGGTCAGCGACGGGTCAGATGGGAGATTGCGCTGTAGCAGCGGCCTCCATTGCCTCCTGCGTGGCCTCCACGAGCTTCTCCTGGCCGCTCAGGAGGAAACAGAGTCGCGAAAAAAACAGGCTCGAGACAGTTCCTCCTTAGATTTGGATGCGTTTATCAGGTTTCTCCGTTTCCGAGCGTACACAAGGTCTTGGAGGTGAGGGCCAGACGGCAGACGCTGGGCCAAGCACACCTCAGCGACTGCTCAAGATCTCACAGCAGGGGTCAAGAGATTGCACAGGGGAGCCATCTGGAGGTTTCTCTCTCTTCTTTCGGTTCCCACACATACATTCCCTCGGTTGCAACCTGGCGACTGCACCAACGTCATGTCAAGTCATGTCTTGCAGTCATGTTCCCAGACTTTACAACCGAAAAATAGTCTGGCAGAGGCAGGAGCCGCCCAAAAATAACTGTCGAAAATAAGGCCGAAACTATCAGCAGCGGTGGGGAGCTGTCAGCACGTGTGTCAACAGGGTAATCCTCCCTACCTTTCCAATGATGGCAGGTATGTTCATGGAGTTGGTTGCGAAACCCATGCCGAACGCCATGGCTGACTCCACGCCCAGAAACCTCGCCACCAACTCCTCCAGGTCCTTGTGTCTGTCCAAGTTACCTACACACACACACACACACACCACACAGGAACTATGAGTCCATGTCTAATATGCACACACACACACACACACACACACACAATATACAATATACAATATACAATATGCATCACGATACATGGGTCATCACAATACAATATACATACACATACACGTATATACACACACACACACAATATACAATACGCATCACAATACATGGGTCATCACAATACAATATACATACACATACACGTATATACACATACAATATACATACACATACACACACATACAAGTATATAGACATACACACACACACACACACACACACACACACACACACACACACACACACACACACACACACACACAGTTCATCAGCACCTCCCCTTGTGCTTCCCCTGGTTCAGTAAATCATAACAAGCTCCTATCAGGCCAATCGGTGGAATGGGTGGGTTGGGTTGAGGAGTGCATTCCTGGCTTTGTGTCAATTTCTTCATTAACTCAATGGCTCACTTGCTGTAAGGCTGACCTTCTAAGGGCCTTCTGGATGTGTAATGTGTGTGTTTGAGGGGGTCAATCTAGTCTGGTGTCAGTGTGGAGATGAGGGGAGTACTGTAAAATTAAACCCCTCCTGGAGGTTGGCACTCACCCATCTCCTGCCGCGTGCTGCCCACGCCCACGCCGTACTCCCGGGTGACGGCAGCGGCGGCCTCGGCGCACATGCCCGTGTTCTCGGCGAAGCCCAGGTAGTTGTAGGAGCCCATGTTGAGGACGTCCTTCACCACTCGGCCCGTGTATCTGAGCAGGAAAGCCTCTCGGTCAGACACGGAGCCATAAACAACAGACCCTTCCCGTCCGCAAAAAAAAAACGCCCGCCCCCTCGCTTCACCTCTCTGCTCCGGCTGACCTTAAGTGCTTCGCCTGGCAACACTTTATCTGCTCCTGAAGCCTGATTGGCTGCCAAGCACAGGTCATGTTGCTCTTGGATAAGGAAATAGCATTACTGAGCTATCACCTCACACAGCCACATAAACATTGGCCCAATGTCAGCTTGTAGGGGCTGCTAGTACCAGGAATCGCATCACGCCCATTGCTTTTAATCTCCAGGTTCTGCTACAAGCATCCCATTACGATGAAACTTCATTGTCCTTTTCCCAAGAGCCTGTCAGACCATGTGTGCTTATGCCCACCTCGACTTTGCCTCTCGACTCCCCAAAATCTCGCCACTCCCTGCTCTGAGAGAACACTGTGTTTTCTGCTCCATCTTCAGTCTCTGCGAGCATAAACAGCTGGCTACTCCCTATTTACTCCTGGTTTCATTGCCTGTTCATAAAACCCCCTGACAGTTTAATCAGGCCGCCAGGAGCCAAACGTAATCCAACCATCACTGCAGCTGATTTACTCTGGGACACAGTTTCACTCAGTTTATTCCACACAGGCTTTCCAACACACTTCACACAGACAGACAGTCAAAACTGGACACCACTCCACAGCTACTGTCCTGGAGGAGCCCTCTGACGGTCTGTGGAGAGCCATGTCACTAGTGCCAATTAGATGCTACAAAGGTAGAAGTAACACATAGAAACCATATAAAGCAGACATGGGATGCTCTTACGCAGGACTTAGCTCAGCCATGCTTCTCATATACACAACGGACAGAACTATTTACTCATCTAGGAGTCAAAGTGTTTGTATGTGTTTCTTGAAATGTATCACCACCTCTGAAGTACTGCATAGGCAATGGGAAGACAGACAAATGTGTCAGAGAGCAAAGCAGGCAACCTTGGGCAGGGATGCTATTCTGCGGTTCTCATTTCCAAGACTGACAGTACTCATCTAAGAGTGTAGTAGCAGTGGTTGTAAATAGTGCAACCAGTGACTATATACTGCATCTTGCATTGGGGCTGAGGGCAAGCCTGTAGGTTGGGCAAACACAGTTCTCTAAAACATGTTCTTCAAACACTGTGTGTGATACGTAGTTGGGTAGGGGGTCAAAATGTGTCAATAACGGCGTGAAGCAATAAGGGTAATCTTGGATTTTCCAAGTCAACCTTGCTGATATAGTACATAGACTGACTGCTGGCACAACATTCTCAGTGCTTATCACAAGCAGACACTTCAGACCTTTTCGTGCTCTCTGAAAGCCACAATCTGCAGTCAGTGTTATATTAGCTCTGTGTGGAAAACCAGAAAACTGCCATTGGCACCACAGTGGGTTGAAATCTACAGTCGGCTCATGGCAGGTGATGGCTGCTGTCAACATACAATTTGTTTGTGGTATGATGGATTAACAATAAAACAATCTCCTGCCATCCTTGTATGGTTAACAAGACAAAAGGTACACAAACATTGAATGAAATGTTGCAGATGTGGAGGCCTTAATACTGGGTGCTTTGAGTTCAATCATACCAAGGCAATTTTCCCTCAAAATCATAAGTTGCAACTTACTCAAAGGTCCAGTTGTAGTCCTGAGAGATCCTCTCTATGAGGTCCACTTTGGCTCCCGGAACACTGCATATGGGCCGGTTCCAGCTGTCTCGTATCCTCATGTACAAATTTCTTGTGTAGAAGTTCTCAAAGTCTTGATAAAGTGGAACAAAGTCCTTTGACAGAGATGAGAGACAAATAAGATGGCTCAGATGCGTGCTACAATTCAACCAGCCTCCAAATTTGGTTTTAATTTAAAAAAAAAAAGTGTATGGTAATGGAAAGTAGTCAAAGCCCTTTACTTTGTATTAAACTGTCAGGGCATGGGATGGGATATCTGTTCACAGAGAGCAAAAGGGCCCAACAGTAGGATAACAGTAGGATATCCTTTCACTCAATAGAGTAGAGTCCCCTTTTCCTCTGCACCTCCCAGTGCTCTCACTACAGGATCAAACACAATGCTCAACAATTACAGCGTCCTTTGTGCTTTACGTGCAAAACTGTGTGTCCACATGGCAGAAATGTTACTCTTATCCTGTTCGTTACTGGCAATGTTTCACATTTTTCAATAGTCCAGAACATGGGAATGTGTCTCTGGTTTCACCATTCTCTCGATTCTTGACATCACAGAAAACTATCGCAGGCATTTCGGATGCCGTTGCTGCCTTACTCACCTTCTGTTCTTCCCTCTCTCGGGCGATATGACATTTCTCAATCTTCCAGTCCCTCAGGAAGTCCCTCAGATAGCCAAAGATGGTGAGGATTCCGTATCCCATGTATGTAAGAACCGCCACCAACATAGGCGTTTCCTCAAATGATTCGAGGAATGGCCTGCTGTACAGACCTCCATTGGATGCTCTATGGTGAACCTGACACACATAACACGGGACAGAGGAATGCAAAAACAATGCTCAGTGAAATATGTGAGTCGACAGATAAGGTAGCCTCTACTATAAACTGGTGTAACTCGTCAGCTTGGCAGTTACAGTTAGAGGCCATAAAAAAAGTTTGAGTAAGACAGACAATGACATTTCACAAGACACACAAATGGGTCACATATCCCACAACATGTACATTAATATAGGGATAATGTTGAATATGTGACCTACTCCATATCAAGAGGAGTATTCAAACCCTGTGCTTCACGACCACATGTGACTAGTCATGCCTCTCTCACAAATACCCTGAGATGAACAGCACTGACGCACAGTGAAGTGCAATCAGCTGGGAATCCTGGATTATAACATTAGTGTCCCTAATGCAGAGGCAAGGCACAATTGGTTGGTCTTGGTGGTTAAGATCTGCACTTTTCTGTACATTATTTCCTCTTCCTAACACTTTGCCAATGGGATGGTTAAATGATAAACAATGCTCTTTTATGTTACAAAAGTCCCTCCAGATACATCAGAGTTTCTGATTATACAGTCAGTTGCTGTTTAAAATGTTGAGGCGTTGAATTAAGACCAAAAAAGTCCATTCTGCTCATGTGCAAAAGGCCAACAACAATGATGAATGGGGACTCCGCCGGTAGCAACACAAAACAAACCAGATTTGTTTATGGCTGACAGCAAAACAGCAACATTCCATAGAGTTTCTCGCTAGATACATTGCCTCCATCATAACTGCAAGCTCGTATAGGCTACTGCTCAACTCGTAATAACTTCTATATTCTATATCGATTTGAGCCAAATCATGCAAGCCCATACAGATGCCACACCTAAATAGATGAATACGATTCGCCAGAGGAAACAGATCTGATTAATAATGTCTAACACTAATGATAACGGACAGCTTGGATTTTAAAAAGGCAAGTAACTTTCAAAGGGACCAACCATTCTTGCATCGTCAATACTGCTAGTGTTTATGTTAGCAATTCTGATGGTTAGCTAGCAATGCGGTTTAAGGCTTGTTCCAAAAAGTCTGGGACATTCAGGCGACGGTTCGCCACATGATGTTCACATGCATGCTGTCTCCGAATACACACCCAACCCATCATCTTACATCCGTGCATATAACGTTACAGCCTCACCTTCTCTTCGAGGTAGCAGGACTTGTGGTGCTGCTGCTGATAATGGTAATGATTCTTCACAAAGCCGTTTCTGCATGGTTTCACCCCATTTGTTGTTCGATGACACACTTCTCCATTTTCCGGTTTATTCGCTGAGCTCTCGGTCATCCTTGTCTTTGACTTTAGACATACAACAACTTGCACGAAAATTCAATATGTTACTTGAGGCCGCTGACAGGACGGTTCACTTTCTTGCTATCCTGTCAACGATGAACCTGAAATGAAATTCCAGCCTCTGCAATACCGGAAATGAACGCCCCTGGCAACCACTAACAGCCAATGACAGATGTTGTTTGCTAAGTAGGTGTGGTCTTTGACAGTTTGGTTTTTACAAGGGCGTGGCCGTCTGTGGAAATGAACTTCAATAACCTCCCAAATTAGGAGAGTAGGCTAGCCTATGCTCCATCCTTCCCATCAGTTGTAGGTTTCAGAAATAGTTCAGAAGAGAGTAGTAAAATGGCTAAACAATGGCTAACAAACTGTATTCCGTTACTGTATACAGTAGAGGTCACATGGCTAATTCCTTAAGGTTTTCTTTTTCTTTTTTTTCGATGTGCAATAATATTGTTATAGGCCTAAACAGGTTTTTTTTGTCTGACTTTTCTCCAGAGGTCCTTGAAAACTGCAGGCTATACAGCCTGTGCGGGCACTGATGAGCATCAAAAGGGCCATTATCTATTGCCAGAACAATAGGCCAACCTCATTCTTCAGAATTCAGTATTTGGATGCCAGCATTTGCCAGTGCAGTGTGGAAAGAGAGCAGTGCAGAACTAGCCTTATTATTACCCTCTCTGGCTACAAACCTATTACACATTTGTTTTGACATATTTAAACACATGGTTTAAATTAGGTGATGTTTTGACCACCTTTATGAATATGCAGACAATTGAATGAATGGTATGCAGATGAATAAATCAATGAATGAAGGAATTCAGTTAGCATATATATATATATTTAACCAACCAAAAGTCATTTAATAACACATTTTTTTATGTGCCAGATTTAAGTGTACAGCCACAACCTCATGGTGTCCCTCTAACCTCATGTCTGTCGGGCAGGTGAAGGCTCCATCATTTGCCGTCGTTCCACTTGCCGTAGGCCTATGCGTTGCCCCATTCACTTCAATAGATTCTATTCAATTTTGCCGGTCACTTGCCATAGATCGCTGTCGCGCCGCCGGCCGTGTGCGGAGGCCTTTATTCTACCAGTCATCACACTCTCAGCATTGTGTAATTATAAAATAAAGCTATTGAACTATTGAGTCAGTGATGCTCTCCCAAATGCAGTCCTGTGTGCATAGATCTGCCTTAAATTAGCGCACAGCCTACTCCCTCCTGTCCTTAGGTTGCATCCTGTATATTTTTTATGAGAAAGGGTTCATTGTTATTGTGAACTGCTGGGAGTCGAGGAGGGAGCGCACAGGCCCATTCTCCTGCTGTGCAGGGGAGATAAGGCTGTGTTTAGCTTTGCATGCATTAAATGATGGCTGCTATTATTTTTCTATTTTGTGCATTAATGGCCTCTATTCTAGAACACTCAGAGAGCGTAAGGTAGTCACAACGGGCCCCAGCGCAGGCTATCATGATGGACCCCGGTTAGAAGATGACACACACACACAAACAATCAGGCACATATTTCACCTTCAATAATGGATTTTTACCATCGGTTGAGTAACTTAGCTGCCTCAGATTTGGATACAGGGGGTTTACCCACATAAGGAAAACATAAGTTCTTATTTTCAAAAGAAGGCCTGTTGTTATAATCAACTGCACTACACTGCATAGTTAGACCCCTGAGGCCTTTGCTTTGGTGAAATATGTCCACTGAACAAACCTCTTAGTCAAAACATACAAGAGCAGCACCAGAGATTCAGTTGTATCCCCAGACCTCACCTCTGTGAGATGTGATTTTCATAGAGGCAAATCTTTAGACGTGGTTAAACACATTTGAATGTGCATGTCGCTGGAGTTTCTCCTTGCTGCTGAATGCCATGATGCTGCAATGCCTCTATCAGATTGTGTAATACATTTCCTCTTTTGTCCACCTTGTGATGTCAAGAGGTGGCAAGCATTTTACACACCTTCCTTTCACAGAGGCTGAGCCAATTCTAATAGAACATTTTACAGAATGTGTAACTGTGCTATGATTGCTTCAAACAATCAAAGTAAATAGCTAAATGAAACAGCTTAATATTATATTTCACATGATTGTAATTAAAACAATGCTGAGCACCCTGATCTGACTTCAGAATAGCACCAAAAATCTGATATTCAGGCATATATTTTCATAGCAAATACGAGTTGTGCAAGTCATAATATCTCAGTATTTCTCATGTGAGGCTAAATTTTAACTGGATCTGGCTAGAAGTTTCAAAACCAACCCTCTATCTCTTATTTCCCATTTTTTAAAGAAAAAAAAAAACTAATTTTCTAATTAAATAAAGAAACAAAAAGGACAGAAATGCAGAGGGGTAAAAAAACTGTTGCCTTCAGCGTTCGGCAGCTTTAAATCTCCTCTTCCCCTCCTCTTCATCTTCCCGCTGGATTGACTTCTCGCACTGATCCCGGGCTGGGGTTTACGTAACCGCTTGGGCAGAATGTCACTCAAGGAGATTGGTGTCAGGGCCGATAAGGCACCAAAGTGATCGGAGTCTGAGATCTCAGCACCTAATTATGGTGCCTCTCGGCCCACAAGCATCTGGAAGGGGGTGATAAGAAGAGTAGAGCTGATGGGAATAAAACAGGTTGGGGGGGGGGGGGGGGGGGGGGGGGGAGGAAGGTGGTGGTGGTGTGTGTGTGTGCGTGCGTGCGTGTGTGTATGTGTGTGTGTGTGTGGTGGGGGCTGAGCATCCAGTCAGACATACAGACAGGCAGAGGAACCAAAGCTGTTTGCAACCTCTTGTTGGCTCTCTCCTCTCACTTGCTCTCTCTCCCTTCCTCTCTCTCTTTCTCCCTTTTTGCTTAGATTCATGTTTGCCGCTGGCAGTGAAATCAGTAGTCAGAGAATGACAAAAAGTGATAGAAAGAGAGTGAGAGAAAGGAAGAGAGAGAGAGAAAGAGAGAGAGAGGTGATAGGTAGTAATTTTCTTAAACTACACTGCCTAGTACAGAGGTGTTCTGGAAATGACACAAGCCTCCACACGTCCTCACACGATGCTTGAGCGAGACCACCCTTCTGTTCTTTTCAGCCACCTTCCATTTACCAGTGGACATTTCAACATCATTTTGTTGTTTTGCTTTGTTTTGTTTCATTTTGAATTGTGTGACATTTCATCTCCCTCTGAGCACGACCATGCAGAGCGTCGCGCATCGCAGGCGTAGTGATTTATCTCTGATGTGTCTGGCGGATTCTTTTTTTTTTTTTGGATTTATTGCTTTCTTGGACTCAGGGTGGTGCTCTGTGAGACTGCAGCTAAGCCTTATGGCTCATCAGCCCAACACTAGTATTACCAGTCATTCTCCCAAAGGATGATGCCATGAGAGCTATATCTTATTTCTTACTTCTCTTCTGCTGCTTTGGTACTTCTTGAATCATCCTTAATGTTCTCAATACATTTATACATTTCTTAATACAGCACACAGGCAGCATAACTCAAGTAAAACGTAAACAGCGCCACTTGCAGCACCAGCATGTAACCTGCTCGACATCAGTTCTTTTCTAAAAAGTGGCCAATGTAAAGATATATTAACTGTACTACTTAGTTCCCATTCTTTTTAGCACTTCTTTCATCCCCACAAATTTATCATCATATCACAAGTGCAATATAATTTGGTCTAATTAATTAATAAGTTAAACACTATTTATCACTGACAAAAATTTCAATACAACAAGGTGTGAAATTAAGAAAAGCATGTAAATGCAGACAGACTTAATAAACAGTAGCATTATGCATACTACTTGGCCTGAGTGTAAAAGAGTGTATAAATGGTTTAAAACAACAATGTATGTTGTTTCCCATTTATAATGTATAAATTGTTTAAAACAACAAGAAACTGCTGTCATGGTGTGCACATCTGACTAGTGTGGGGATTATAAAACAAGTAGTTTTGAGAAATTTAATTCTGACCTGAGAAAAACGGAAGTATCTTCACTGGTAGAAAGGAGGTGTCACATTCTACACTTAGAATAAAGACAGAGTACCCTCAGGAATTACCAAATATTCATGTGTCCACTAAGGAACTGTCCTGTAGCAATTTGAGAACCTAAATCAAGAATCAAGGATTTGAGATGTGCTGGAACCATTGGCTTTCCTGCTGTGATATATCTAGCTCCAGAACTCATCTTTTATGTTCTGGGGAGATTATGCTTTTTGTACTGGGGAGATTGTAGCATGCTTTTGAATGTTTTCTTTCTTCTTGAAGTGGCATGTAAGCACAGAGGTAATTCAGTTCTGAGGAGGTGAAGAGAGGGAGTTCCAAACCTTTCTGAACCTTTTGTCCTTTGGACATCCCTTGTGCCAAGGCTACATCCCCGCTGGTGTGCTGCCATTTTACTACAACACTGTGTTTATGTCTCTGTGTGTGGGTGTGTGCACGTGTGTCTGTGCTTGTTTATGTACATGTGTGTGTGTGTTCCTGTGTGCGTGTGTGTGTGTGTGTGCATGTGTGTGAGTGGGCGTGCATGCGTATGTTCCTGTGTGTGTGTGTGTGTGTGTCTGTGTGTGAGTGGGTGTGCATGCGTATATGTCCCTGTGTGTGTGTGTGTGTGTGTGGCAGAGCCACGTGATACTGATGAGAATTCTGCACACGCTGCGCCCACTCTTATCACTCCCCGGCCTGCACTCCTCTATCCGGTCGCTGCGCTCACGACTCCAAATGGCAGCTCCATTTCAAACCCAGACAGGAAACACCATTATACTTGAAGGGTAACACAGGGAGTCCTGAAGCCACAGAAAAACGCCAGGTCATCCCCTTCTATGTCCTATAGCAAAAGCTTTGGCTTTTTTCCCTCTCTCTCTTTCTCTTTGTCTGTCTCTCTCTGTTTTTCCCCGTTTCTCAAGGATGTGCCACTCTTATGTTAAAAAAGGACGCAAGGTTATCCCATACTGTGTCTTATTGCAAGATTCTTTTTTTTTCTTCCCCTTCTCTCTCTCTCTCTCTCTCTCTTTCTGTTCCCCCCTCTTTTTCTCCAGGAAGTCCTCCTCTTATGTCACAGAAGGAGAAAGCTGCAGGAATGTACCAAAACAATGGTGTCGAGTGTTAAGCTTTTATGAATTCCTTGACACATAGTTTCCAGGTTTCATTTCCTCCTCTGGTCTTCCTGTTTGCTTAAGAACACTCAGACGAGGCCTCGGCCATTCCTGTTCTTTCTTTCTACGTATTTTCTCTCCAAATATTTTCTGATTTCCCTCCGGCGCCAGGCCCGAATAAAAGCCATACATTTTTTAAATGATGAATAGCACAAACAGCCATGAATCATGTACTGTATCAGTCACCGTTTTATTGTGAGAGAGAGAGGAATGATAGCAATGTCTGAAATTGATTGTCGCAAAAAAAGCCATTTCATTAAGCTGCCAAAGAAGAAAAAGATGGTGCTCTTCTGTTCCATAGTAAATAAAATATAGAACTGATAACATCATTCCAAATAATACAATCTAGTTTGTCATTTGAAGGGCTACAGTACTGTCAGTGTGTTTGTTATTAGAGAAAAAAAATCAATTCATGACAAATATGTATCAGAATTTAATTGAGTTTCTGACAAAAGCATTATGAATTTGCACACTAAATATTATCATCTTTGGTTCTGATATGGACAATTTTCAGTTTTCTGCGTTGAGAAAAAAAAGACTTATTCTGAGAACATTCCAATGTGCAATAGCAGGCTACAGCACCTGTTCAGAAATTGTGCTCTACCCTCACTGGTCTGCAGGTGGCAGTAGTGGACTGGACCACAGGGGGAAACACTCGCCTTCATGTCTGAGAAATATGGGCATATGTGGATGTTAGAGCTAAGTCTTAAGTGTACATAAATATTGACTAAATTAAACATGTCAAATGAACAGACATAAGGAACAAAATTGTAGAAAGGATTCCTGATAAAATGTACTTTAAGGAATGAGTTTGCATAGTTTAGAGATAGTCCAAACATATAGCTAATAGATTTACATTTTAACCAGGCTGTGTCTTCGATGCCTGCAATGATGAGCATGGCTTTTTATAATTTTTACTACTTGTCAGGGCACAAAGCCTTGTCCTCCCAACACTCCCTACAGGCTTCAGCCAGAGGCTTCTCTCTCCTCCTCACTCAATTAGACGCCAGTCGATGCGAAACCGAGATAAGAGTTCGGCTGAGCTGCCTAAACGAACGGCAGAGCATGTGAGAATTTCCACCTGACTGTCATTAGGAGCCCCTCCTGTACAGAGCTGTATTTCACACCTTTAAACACAGCAGTGAATATCTTGATGTGTGTGTGTTTTGTTGACATATCAAAAACATTGTAGTGATCAGAATGACCAACAGGTAACTACAAATGCATATGACCTCAACTTTGGATGTTTTGTTCTTCAGACTAATGAAATGTATAGTATTGTCATCATTTCTATAATCAACAACCTGACAACCACCACTGAATAAGATCAGTTGAAATATACTGTTCTATACTGCCCACGCCCCCCCCCCCCCCCTACAACCTGTACGCAACTACAAAGGCAGAGCAATTTCACAGTTCTGGTCCGACTACTCAGCAGATAGAGTTGCTATGGGAGCCGCCATGATTGAAAAAGAAAAAATACAGTCTGCCAAAAGGACAGAGAGAGAGAAAGAGAGAGAGAGGGAGAGGAACAGACAGAGAGTGAGAGAGAGAGACAGAAAGAGAGAGTTCCTCTACATACTCACAAAGAACATTATGTCAAACGTAAACAAAAGTCCCCTTCTACCCCATTTGTCAAAGAGAAAGGTAACAGAGGGACAGTGACAAACTAGCTGCTAATTTTATTGGTAACACAAGCCACTTCTGTTTCTCTGCACCGAATGTAGAATCATTGCAAAGGCAATTGTATACCTGCCAACTCGAACACGCTTATCTAAATGTATATTTTAACCTAACTGCAAAATGTTACTTGTATCAGAAATGGTTGGTGAAAAGAAAAATATGCAAGATCATTATGTGAACTGACTTAATGAGGACAGTAGGCACAATATGCAATGAGCCAGCCAAAGGCTTATGAGAAAAGCCTTAACTCTGACTTTGCCGCTATTGGCTTAGCTCTATTCAACACACTGGGGCATTTTCAAACTAACAGATTGCATCTGTTCCTCTGTCATTTAGCGTAGGGCAACACAGCGGAGTGGAGGGGCTGATGGGTAACAGAACCTCACACAGAGCAGAGCCCCCGTCTGTGGTCAGAACAAACAAAAAGGCACAGGGCAGGAACAAGACAGCAGACGGACAGGACCGGTGTCAGGTCCAGTGCCTGGTTCTAGGCCCAGATCTGGCCCAGAGAAGCCTGCTGTCTGAGCCGGGTCACAGGGTGGCACTATTCTCTTTTCTGTGACTGCAACAGTGACAGCTGGGGGGGAGGCATCAGCAGAACCAACATCAGATAAGCAGCCACGGCAGCCACAGTCGACCCCCAAAACACACACAAACACACGGACACACACACACACGCACGCACACACACAGCCTTTTACCCAACCACAAGAAAAAATAAAATCGAGGCTGCAGCCACCGGTACCATGGTAACAGGCGCTGGGCCGATTGAAAACAATGTCGAAAGCAAATAACATAATGGGTTGTAATCAACACACCAGGAAGCCAGTAGTTCTCCTGAAAGTGCTCATCACCATAACAACGGCAGCTGGTACCCTCAAAAGCATCTGAGCAGCCTCCTAATCTATGCTTCTATGACTGGGAGAGACAGATAGATAGAATGAGAGAGGGATGGAGAGAGAAATAGAGAAGGCCTCTATAACTGATCCATTTAACCCGAGGGTGCTTATTTATCCAACACAATGATATTTGGAATGAAATAGGGTGTTAAGATGAACTTGTTGTGACATAGCTGCAGCTTCTGAAAGCAAGCCACCTAACAGCTCCAGAAGCACTGGTGATGACAGATAACGTATGAGAATCTATTAGCATCTGTGAACGGCCGAAAGGTACAGTTTCATGTTCAAAAATCTTCATCTTCAAAAGCCATACAGAACAAAAACATCACTGATTGATTGTAAGAATGAAATTGATTGAGAACTGGTATTTATGGTTATATTGCAAGACAATAACTATGACTTTTGCACGGTGACCACAAACCTGTCACAAAATCGTATATGATGGATTGGATTGTATGTACGAGATGGTGACAGCAGATAGAGTGGAATCTAATGCTAAGGGAAGGGAAGTCAATTAATTACATAATGCTGGTTTCCACACACCACTCATTTCATTAAGAGAACTCTCCTTTAGAATTCAGATACATTTTCATGTTTCAGTTTGTTGATGTGACCATCGTTCATGTATACATGACTTCATTTGACATTTGATGTACGATAGACGACAGTAGGGCTGCAACAATTAATTAGTAGTTAGATTAGTTGTCAACTATTAAATTAATCACCAACGATATATTTTTGGTAATCAATTAATCAATTTGTGTCATTTTTAAAGGAAGATTCCTCAGAATGCTCTGATTCCAGATTCCTAAATTTCATTATTTACAGTTTTACTTACTCCTCTATGACAGTGAACTAAACATCTTTGGCGTGTGGACAAAACAGGGCGTTTATGGACATAACAGTGTATTCAGGACACATACAGCTAGTGGTTGGTTAGGTGATGTTTGCAGTAACATAAAATGTTTTAGCCTAAAAAAGGCGTGACATCGCTTAGAGCACCTTTAAGGACATAATCGTAGGCTTTGAGAAATACTGATCAAATTGTTTTTTACCATTTTCTGAAAGTGTATTGATTAAACAACTAGTTGATTAATCAAGAAAATAATCAACAGATTAATCGACTCAGAAAATAATCGTTAGTCGTAGCCCCATGCGGGAGTGTAGCGAGGAAAGCATTTCGCAGGTTTCTGCTCTCAGCAGAGCTCGCTGATGGCAAAACAGTTCGGGCGGGCTGTCAGCAGAGTTGTTTCAAAAAACAAAAAGTCTGTTACAAATAGCACTTTTCCTCCTGACTGAATGCAATCTTAGGGCCCAGTGAGTTGCTGGAAAATGCAGAGAAATGTTGAGACGATGATGACACGTAGCACCGGCTCGAGACTGTCTGTTCTGTCATCACTACGCAGCTAAACTGTGGGGGCAAAATAAGAGAATACATACATCGATGAGCAGAGTGACCTTTGCCAAGTTTAATCTCAAACGAGTGCAACAAAATGGCATTTTAAAACACTTTGTTTTGTTCTGGTGCGCCAAATGCCTTAACGTTGCATGAGCACGTCTGACTGAATAAGCCAACTTTAAACCTGAGCTATTCAGTTTTTCTGCTTTTTCTTTTTTCTTCTCCAGCCTGCCGCTTTCTTTTTTCAGGAAGAGAAATACATTCCTATTGCTCATAAAAACAGACAGGTATTTTTGGTTTAAAAAATGGATAGGAACGCAACCAAGACTCAGGGGGCACTGGGTAATGGAATGGCCCCCTGGTGTAAACCATTACGGCATCCACATCTAAATGTCAAAACACTGTCACCGCTATGTGAGGTATGAGTTGTTTTATTTTATGACTTTTAAACTTGAGGCGCCATTCCTTTAAACTTTCTACCTCTGTCACTAAGGACTGGAAGATTCCACAAATACTTAATGAGTTGCTCACGGCAACCACAGAAAAATTAAAACAATTTCATGTACCATTATTAGGACTGGGTCAAGTCTATCCATTTAATATTCTTGTCATAATAACAAAATTCATTCGTAATCGTAACATATGACTTCATACACAGCTCATGAAAAAAGGTTAATTAAAAAGGGAAATACTGTATACCATGCATTTCAATTGTACAACAATGAGGACTTGTCCTTAGCCTAAAGACAGATGGTGATTTAAATAATTATCAAGACATTGGTCAACAGGAATAGAAAATGAGCATTGATCTTTCAGGCTTTAGTGGTCAGAGCTTCTGCCATATTAGGCTGAGGGGTTGTACCTACTGTATTGTGCAGTGTCCTAGTAGCCATATTATGACTTGTTAAGTTATTCTTATGAATGTCCTTCTTTTTGAGTGTCTGCTCCTGAAAACAGGCTGTTGCTAACCTGACTTGGTATGGAAAAGCATTGGCTCACTATGCAGCTTTATCTCTCGTGCGTGTTAAGAGTGGCAGCCATGCTTGTGGGCTTGGGAGCCTCTTACTCAGAGCTGGCTTGGCTAGCGTCTCTGCACTGGGAACAGGGACCCCTACGGGAGAAAGCCCCGTCGAGATCCTCCTGAAGAGCCACCCCCCCACCCAATCCCCTCCAGCCCTAATACACTTATCTCCTCAGCCTCCCAGAGACGCAGGCAGCTTCTCCCGCTGAAATCTCTGCTCCCTCTCAGGAAGGAGCCCAGCCTCTGAGCCCAGCCTCTGGATACCTGACTGGACGGCTGCCTGCCTGCTGGTGATGGTGGTGCTGGTGGCAAGAGAGGATTCTACAACAGAGAGTGAGAGAGAGAAAAAAAAACAGAGAAGGGAAGAAAAGCGCCTGTGTGGCCGGCGCAGATAAACACCCGCCGTGGCTGATTACGCTGACACCATCGCGCCGTTGTAGTTCAATAGCTTATGTTGGATTAATGAAAGACAAGGAGAGGCTAAAAAAAAACACTGGGCCTGCATATTAATGGAGACGCTTAGCTGGGATTGAAAAAACTGGAAAGGAGAAGAAAGATAGAGATAGAGGAGAGGAGAGAGTGGAGAGTGGAGAGAGAGAGTGCTTTGGGGAGGCACTAGGGGGAGTGTTGTACCCAGGGAAGGGAGCGTCTGGGTAGGGAGGGAAGAGCAGACCTCCCTTCTCCAACATCCTGCATTTCAATGTGACTGCTGCAGTAATTATTGGTAATGGCAGTGATTATAAAAATGACACAGCAAATGCAATTTTGCCCCAATTTGCAACACTAATGTCCCCTCATTATCTCCCAAAACGAGGGCTTTTGAAGGTAAAACTCAAGCACACTGTTGAAAACCATCTTTCTTGCTGTCACGGGGAATATATGACCAAACAGCCGCTCGGCCCCACAAGCACACTCTGACACAGGCGCACACACAAACACACACACACACACTCTCTCTCTCTCTCTCTCTCTCACACACACACACACAATGTGCTCACACACTCTTCTGCATATAGAGATACGCCCACACACACACACACACTGCAATTGAGTAATAACAGGCATACATGGATGCACAAAGTGTTAATTAACATCATCCCCCTAATACCTTACTTGAGGCAGAATGGCTGTGGTGGTCTGGTGAGTAAAGGTCATTCTCTCTCACATCACATCAGTCGCACAACACTGATATTATAAGTTAAGATTTCACCCAGCGCCTCTCTGAGTTGACCACAGGTCCTCATCTCACCTGACCTATCCACTCCAAGCAATCAAACGCTGGCTGGGTCAGGTCGACGTCTCTACAACCTTCTCTACAGTCAATGATGACCGACATGCACAGGGAGCCATGTGATAGGTGCATCTTCTAGACGTCCATCACATTAATATAATGATGACAGAATGGGCAACTGTGAGTAGCACAACGCTATGATGCAAAAAGGGCGCATTGTATCCTAACGAGATAGCGGCATATAGCGCCGCGACGCTGCCAAGGCTGCTAAGCCTGCGCGGTGATGGATGTGTGTAATTGACTTTCCTGTAAAAACCTCCTGCATCGGGGAGGTAACACTCGGAGTGGCTCGATCTCGCCGGCATGTGGCTAATTTAAGACGCCGGAGCAGTGGGCTGGCCAGGCGGCGTTTCACGCTTCTGCGCCCTCGCAGCACCCGCTCGCGCTACTTGCAGCTTACCAGTGAGTGGTAATGACAGAGTAATGGGAAAGAGAGAGAGAGAGAGAGAGAGAGAGAGAGAGAGAGAGAGAAACGATAAGAAGCACAGATAAAGTGGCAGCAGTAAAAATTATATGACCGCATACATCATCTTGGCAGCGTATAATTTTATCTCCGAGGGCAGGGCCTTTACCGAGTGCATCGAAACGGATGTGGTACCGAGGGCACGGGCACAGGCTATGTGTGTGCTCAAGTGTTGGAAAGTGTCCCCTGTCCCCCTATTGTAGCTGGCCAGCTGAACAAATAGCCTACCTGGAACACATGATGGTGGTTTTGTCTCCATTTCTATGCATCTTTGTAGTGCGACGAAAGCACTGATGGTAAATGACTGCGCCTTCGGCCCCTGATTGTGCAAGCATTGCTGATTTGCCTTGAATGGATAAAGGCACAAAGAACAGATTGTGGCTGCAGTGCATTATCTTTACAGCATGTACATTATAAATGTATTCAGACAATTTCCCTCTATGAAACAAACTCACATATTGCAATTTTCATTGCATTAAAAGGAAAACATCATTATGTCCTGGAGGTGGTGTGGTGACAATTGCTTAGCTCACTTGGGCTGTTTGTTTAGTTTCCCTTAGCAGGCCACACAAAAGGTTCTAATAAACCAGTTTATTTTTTCCATCATGTGCAAGTGACCTTCTCTTCACCCAAATTGAGGTAATTAATCCTTACTCATCCTTCCTGGTCCACATGATCTCACAAAAGCTTTCTTCACAACAAACTGCATTTCTATGCCTTTTTGAGAGTTTAAAAATACACTGGAATTATGTTTTGGCAATGTGATTGGGGACATAATTTTCTTCTTACACAAAATAAATCAATATATTGTACTATAATTTTGTTGCATGATGTACAAAATATAAAATACATGTGTATAGTGTTTACTGTAAATGTAAAGTATTCTAATAACCGATTCTTAAATTTAATCTTAAAAACCCAACAGGAAGTTCTCTATTCAACTTCCTTTAACAGCCAATGGAAGACTCTTGTGTGTTTCCCCAGCACGGTAAGAGTGATCTTCTGAGGCTTCCTGGCACACCAGCTTTGTCAGCCAGGGTCCACTGAGAGGCTTGTCATAGACAATCTCTCTCTGGCTCAACACGGCTGACATCGATTGACCAGATTACACGCTGTCCCCTCAGCCTTCTCACTGAAGGTCAGCTCTGTTTAACGTCGCGGACGGCAGCCAGACCGGACAGTAAGGGGAGGGGGACGGGGGGGAGGAGAGGAGAAAAGGCTCGGTTATCACCAGGACAGGTGTCACGGTGACACATGGGAAGCCACAGATCACACTGAATAGAGAAATAGCAGAGCAACAACAGAAGGCCTGGATCTCCCAAATGAACTGCGCTGCTCTCAGGGGAACAAGAAAGAAAAGGCACACACACACACACACACACACACACACACACACACACACACACACACTGGAAAAGGAGACCTCCCTTTTCACTTCACTACCCTGCTGTTTTAAACTTGCCTTGTGCAACCAAACACACACCCACCTGCACTCAGTTTCATGTTTATTGCTGTGTATGTGTTTACTGTATGTATTATGTATGTATGCATGCGTGTTCTGTACTATTGGAAATTTTAACAGTGTGGGGATATTGGTACAGACCATCACCCGTCTAAATGGTTCAGCCCAAAACTTAATTGGGTAATTGGCGAGCCTTTTTAAAGGTGGGTTTATTTCACATCGGAAGAAGAGACTGGAAACACAGGAGGACACATGGAAGAGCCAGGGATCCAGGGCCAGGGAAGGTGTAGAGCTTGACTGACAGTAAACATCATACGGCACTGTCCATGCTTGCTTTGAAAGGTTTAACTTAAAACTTTTCCCTGTAAAACTTTTTATCTGACCTTGAATTATGTCAGGAGTCAAGGTCATATCCAGAGTCATTCCTCTTCCTCTTGGCTTTGAGATCCTCTTCCTCCTGTCCATGTTTCTCATGGTACCCGTCCTTAGGGCTAACTTCTGACCTTATGGAGGTCGTCTCTGTTGGGAAGGCCTGTCCATCCCCCAGGACCTGTCTGACGGTCATATTGACTCGGGAGGTGTGCAGGTACCTGGAGCAAAGCTCCCAGTCCTCTGTCGGGACCTCTTGGACGAGGCTGCCGGTGTGGAGGCCTGTGGTCTGTTGGGTGTCGAGCAGACAGGCAGGCAGGGGTTGGCCAGCAGGGGCGGGGACGATGCAGGGGACGGCGTGGTAGAGAAGGCGACTGGGCCCCGACATCACCATGATGTCACCGCTGTGCATGAACATGGGGGTGGCCGGGTCCTCCCTCCTGGTGCCGCCAAGCAGGAAAACGGCGGTCTGCCCGAAACTGTGCCCGTTCAAAATTAAACAACAACCATGTCATCCATTTTCAATGACAACCTATTTCCAATGCAAACATTTAATGGTCCAGTCATATTGAGAATAAGTCTTCCATCCTACAAAGTTTGGGTGGGCAACGAATAACACTATTTATGATATTAATGTCCAAACATGGCTCCCGAGATGGCATTTTCAGAGAGCAAAAATCCAAGGGCATAGATATGAAACATAAATATGAAAAAACATGAATTAAACAAAAATATTTTACAGGTCTTTGTTTCGGGGCACTACATAAACATTATGTAGACACACTTTTTTAGCAAAATCTGACAGGGCATCAACTATTTTTCTGAATTCTGTTTGATTTGACACAGAATGACCCAAACTGAAAATGGTGTGGACATGATGGACAAGACACAGCCATCTCTCACCTGAATGACAGAAGGGGGCGTGAGTGGTCAAGCTCGGACTCATCCACATGGATGCCCAGTGACGAGTCCGCGCGGTAGTAGTTCAGGATTCCAGCCTCGGCGGCGAAACCATAGAAACCACAGGCGGCAGCCACCTCTCGGGATAAGGAGAGGAGGTCTGGGGGAAACTGGGTGTAGTGGTCAGCAGAGTAGGTCTAATGCAAAAAAGCAAAAACAAAATAGTGACAAAAATGAAACTCAAAAAGTAAAAAAAAAACTAAACGTCCTCAGGCACTTTCACCCCAGAAAAATAACATTTCCATAAAGACAACCCATGTGCTATCGCTAACAGAAAAAAAACCCAAATGAAATTCATGACATCTCATGAATACCTGGAATCATCATGAAATGGAATCCTGACAGAAGTGAAAACAATATTCACGCCATATTTTCTCCACCCTAGCATGAGGAAAAATACTTTCCCCATTTCCTGCATGCTGTTAACGGGAGTGTGTAGGACAGGTCAGCCACCCACTGACACTTCCTGTGAGTTCATTTCAATTACTCGTCCCCACAACGGCAAAACAACCCGAATAATGACAATCACAGCCTCTTTGTTTGTCTTTGCTGGTCTTTCGCTTTCGCAGCCTCGGTGTGCCCCTGAGTCTGCAATGAGGCGTACAAAAACGCAATCAGTAGATAATCACAAGAGGCCTGTACGCCCCCCCCCCCCCTCTCCCTCCCTCTTTGTCTGTCTGTCTGTCTCTCCCTCTCCACCCCATCTCTCTCTTCCCCCCTCCCCCTCTCTCTCTCTCTCTCCTTTTTTTTTCGCTCTCTAAACAGACAAAGTAGACACAGTGGATTCAGATCGAAATGAGGCCGCTGGCTTCATCTCCATAGCCACTCAGTAAGGAGACGGAAGGGGTGAGGTGGTGTGAATGTGTGTGTGTGTGTGTGTGTGTGTGTGTGAGAGAGAGAGAGTGTGTGTGTGTGTGTGTGTGTGTGTGTGTGTGTGTGTGTGTGTGTGTGTGTATCTGTTTGAAATTCACAAGTTGTTGTCAGACATTTGGCAGTGTCAGAGCAGGGTTGAAGTTAATGAATCGAGTGTGCGACTCCTGACTGATCTAATGGGACAGAAGACTAAACACTTTGATGTAATTAGCATACAAACGAGACAGGCAGGCGTCATGCCTGCACTATTACAGATGAAATGTCTTGAAAGGGCCACACGGCGCTGAGAGCATCCTGGACACAGGAAGTCTCCAAAGAGCGGCTCCACTGGAAGCTGTAGCCCATCAAACCTTTTCTTCATCTTAACCAGGCCTTCTGATGTGAAAATATCTGGCACTAAGTGCTATTGATGGTGCTCATATAATAAGGCACCATGACTGATATCAGGTTTCCAGGAAAAGGGGTTATCAAATTGAAATTCAAAAACACACTGAATAAGAAATGCTACAGTCACCGAAAAAAATCCACACACACCGCGAGTAGCAGAATACTAATATTCATTAACAGACATCCTGCATGACAGCTATTTGGCATTTTATAATGATCCAAAACGATAGTATTGGATTGTGAGCGTAGATTCTTACGATTTCTCAGATTTTTAACGTGGTCCCATTTATGGGTCCGGGACCGGGTTCAAAAACTATATTTTTCTCATTTATAGTGTCTGAAATAGAAGCAGATTTTTGCCATCAGTGATAATGAGCTAATCAGCAGCTCTTGAGCTTCTCCTATAAGACTGGTCCTCAACGACCTTGACATTGTGGACATCATGTCAGGCTACAACATCTACTGCATGTGCTGGGATCTATGGGTCAGTACGAGGCCCTTTCGGTTATACAATTAGCCATTACCTTGGAATTCCAGTCGTAGTGGTAACCCAGGGTCACCCAGCGAAGTTTCTCCAGCAGGGTCTTAGGCTCCCTCTTGCCTTGGTTCTTCTTCCTATGACACACACACATACACACACACACACACACACACACACACACACACACGCGCACACACACACAATAATTTACATGATGTAAAGATGGAAGGAAGGTAAAGATGGAAGATGGAAGGACTACTGGAATACTGGAATACTGGAATAAGACCTTGATCAAATTATATTGCGCACGCTAAGGTATCACAGTGTATGCTTAAAGAATAGCAAAAGGCTTGCACTGCTAACCCAGATCTATATTCCACTATTGGGGTAATGTTAGGGTATGTCTATATCAGTTTTGCAGTGATTGAGTTTGATTTACCAGCTGGTATGTAGTATATGCTATGTTAGTCTCCTTCCATAGCACAGTGGCATTATGGGGAGGGCAAAACTACCACCGCAGGTCCACATTCAAATGTCTCGATCACAATATGACTGGGCCACAATATACAGATTTGTACCAATAAAAAAATCCTTGGCCCTTATTGCAGTGATGGATTAAGTGCAAGTCTAAGTCTAACTAAAACTATTTTACTAGGCAAAAAAGTGCTTATTGAACACCATAGGTAAGGGACCTGGAAATAATTTTAGTAATATAAGATATTTTCAGTGATTCTATCAACATCAACATATACACACACAAAAACAAACACACCCTCCACCAGCCTACCTAGTGAAGTCGCAGCCTTGTGTCAAATGTCACTGGACAGCTGCACTGAACAGTTTTATTTTTTTTATGACTCTCGTCATAACACATAACATGACATCTACACTATATCTACCCAGTGTCGATAACCCCAGGAATACATCAGGCATTAATGTACAGTACGTACCGCAAGATGTCGGCACTCTTGTTCCAGATGTCCTCTGTCTCTGAGGGGGACATGTGCATGTCCAGATTGCACACGTTGGGCTTCTGTGGGTATGTCTTCAGACACTGCCTGACCCAGTGGTGCTGGGAGCCCGGCAGGAAGGGATTTGAAATGAAGACGAAGCCTGTGGTAACCATGACAACAGCATCACAATAAGACAGCGTGCTAAAGTTGGACTGGCATTTCCACAACAATATTACGCACACATGACATGCTACTGTAAGTCAGTTCCATCAGAATCACAAAAGATAAATAACTCAACAAAAAACTAATCAAAAGTACAATGAAACTGATATAGGTTTAGCATTCACACAACAGGTTGCTTTCAAAGGTATAGTCAGCAGTAATAGCAGAAGCTGTGAGGCTCAAATATAACTTGGTTAACATTCTTGAGTCACACCAGAAAATAGCTCGAGTTTAAAAGTAACACCCCGTTCCCCGTTTTGTCGATTTTCACCAACACACTGGGTACCCATTTAGTGCTAGGTCATGCTCCTAGCGGTGACATTTAAACTGATGAAGAGTCATGCTCCTACCTGTGACATTTAAACATTATGCAGTGCACATTGACAATGTCAGAGACTCCATTCTGCTTATTTGTGAGTGTGACACCAAAATTAGCTTTTTGCTGTTATTTAAAGGTAAAATAACTAAATCATGTTGCTTTGTAAGAAAGCTAATTAAAAACAAAAAAAGCACACAGCACACAAATGGGTCATTCCATTTGAAAGCAACAGAGGCCTCCACATGGCCGTCATGGATTTACTTAATACTTTATGCAAATAATGTTGTTGTACTCAATAACTAGAGTGCACAGTTTCAGCCTTTATCTCATCTGGTGACTATATATGAATAACTTTGTAATTTTCTACAAACATTTATTTTTGCAGTAAAACTAGATCCATGACTGCTATTTAAAGCCTACAAATGGCTACAATGACACTAATCACATTACATATGAAGCAAATTCTAGATGGTCAGTCTGGAAAATGGTCTATAATCTGTTGATTTTACATGGAATTACCAAACAATGGATGACAAGAAAAATGTATACTGCTCAAAAAAATTAAGGGAACACTTCAATCATACACTGGATCGGTACTCTGACACTGTTTGGTTCTGAGCACAAGTAAAACTTTTGAGGCGAGTGTTTTATTTCGCAAGAGCTGTCAGACATTCTGTGAATGTAGTTTGAGAATGGAGAAAATGGTGGAAGGTTTCAAAAAATGGGTTTTAACAATCGTAGAAAACTGTAAGTGTTCCCTTCATTTTTTTTAACAGTGTATATACGCTACATTTATGGGCAATCACTACCTGAGTGTCCTTTCAGTCCAAAAGCCCTCCAGTCTTTAACAGGCCTCAGACCAGCTCTGCTTGCATCCGCCTCACTCAATGCAGAAGGGTTCAGCTCAACACTGAAGACCTAGCCATCAAATTGTGAAACCATATTATTACAAATGACCCTCAAGTTGTCTTGGACACATACTATGTGTGGTGTGCAACTATTTGCTCTGCTTACTTTGAATTACAAAAGTCTACAGAAAATTCCACAATGAAACGGACTCTTGTTGAACTGAGAGTACATGAACTCATTCATGCAGTGAACCAGTATCTCTGTTAGACTAGAACTAGGGTATTTTTCAATCATCTATTCAAGGATTCAATACACCTTTTGTGATAAACTACAATTCAAAAACTTAATCCACAAACGTTAATGATTTTACCTGGCACCCTGATATGGCCATTCTAATAATTCAGCGTGACCAATGTCAGTGTCATTTTACATTACACTACAAGAGTTACAATGTAACGTTACGTCAGGATGTTTTGAGGAAAATGCTGTCCTCGTCCTAGTGTCCACAAGATGAAACTACAGCAATTACTAAAATTGCAGTACTTAGACAACTCAAACAGCGTTTACAACTACTTCCAAGACCTCACAAGCAAGAGAAATCGTATGCCTATTCTTTTTCATACTAAAACTGAGGCTCACCATATCATTCTTTACGTTCTTGGAAAAATCAATGACATCACCAAAATCAGGTGGAGGATTTCGACGTTTATAGAACTTAAAAAGCTTTCTAAAAGCATCCTCCCCGTGCTCCAGTACGGAGGCTGCCATCTTTGCCATCATTGAACTATGACCTTTGAACCGAAATCTGGTAATACCCACTGATGATATTTTATGTAATCAGAAAATAAAAATAGACTTTACAATTTTACTGGATGTGCTAATATATCTGAAAATAAATATGTATGTAGGATTAGGTTTCTATTACAAAGATAGCGTTACAAAAACGCAGCGAGTCACGTGATTCAAGGTGAAATGTGCGAGTGCAGTCTCTCTGGTGCTACAGCGCAAGGACGAAACATGGCAGCAGCAACAGCCAGCAAAAAGGTGTTCGAGGTCTTCGTTTCCAGAGTACCCTGGACAGTCGCAAGCAGTAAGTGATACAAGCTTTTTAGGGATAACAGACTGTATTTCTGCATTTGGGTTTCTGACGCGAGCTCGCGAAAGAATTGTAGCGGCTAGCTGTATAACTAAGCTTCAGGCGAATGCTAATTGTAATGCTAGCCAGTTGATAACGTTGTGTCGTGTTGTCAGAACTTTTCTGCAACGTTAATTTGATTTTGCATTCATGGCTCATCGTATATGTGTCATTCGTATTTCACTGCCAGTCATGATATTGACCCCAACATTTATTTCCGTCATACAGAAGAGATGAGGGAGTATTTCGCACAGTTCGGACAAGTGAAGAAATGCCAAATGCCATTTGTAAGTATGTTTTCTTGACTAACTTTGTCTTGTGTGACTAAATATTATGTAGGCCAATCTAATTTCATTTCAATTCTAATACAGGACAAAGAAACCGGATTTCACAGAGGTTTTTGCTGGATTGGATTTTCTTCAGAAGAAGGTCTGCAGAATGCACTTCAGAAGGATCCTCACGTCATGGAGGGATCAAAGGTAAACCAAAATATCAAACATCTTTGATTAGCCTTACATGACTCCATCCCTCTCTGCGTTTATTTTAAGGGTCCCAACCATGTGAACGAATCATGTCCCAACATGGTATTGAGGGACTATGTAAATTAATTTTCATAAATTGTTCTTGATTAGGGGATGGTAAGGTTATAGAATTTCTTAAAATGACTTGGTTATGGTTATGGGATTTGGCAGCCGCCTTTGTCCAAAGCGACTTCCTGTACATACACATATACAAGCATGTAGCCTTCACTCACTAACATGCACGATCATATCTCTGGGGTATATCCTTATGGGTTCCTTAATTTCCTGAGTCTGATTTTGTCATTCTTGCTGATTCCTCAGCTTCAGGTACAGAGGAACAGAAAACCTTTTGTTGGCAGAAGGCTTGGTAAAGATGAGGAAGAAAGCTGAAGTTGTATGCATGTGGTGTCAATGTTTTTTTTTTTTTTTTTTTTTGGAAGTGTATTTATGATGTATGTCAGTTAAAATAAATAAAACTGTTTAAATGACATGTACTCATTATTGAGAATCATTATAAGATATTTAACCAAATTAACATCAGATAAATCATGTCTGATTGTGGATCACAATATTAAACATAACAATTGATCAACAACAAACAAACCAAAAAAATTGTAGCAATTTCTGATTCTTGGGCACTAGAAATTATGACTTCCTTAATATTATACATTTATTTATGTGAACATCATAAAAGGGGAACTGACACCATTACCTTAGTAACATTATCTTTTTGATGTAACTTCGGTTGTCAGCCCTGAGTACCTTGATGCGGAAAAAAATGTGCCTGTGCAGGGCTTAAAATTCATTTTTCAAAATGGGGGGGAATTCCCCCCTTAGGTTATTCGTGTAGGGGGATTTACACAATTTTTTTTTTTTTTGGGGGGGGGGGGGGGGGGGGTCGATTCTGATACCAAGTCAAGAATTGATACTTCTTCGATACTCGATTCGATTTTGGTGCCCCCACCACCCTGACGTCATCAGTAATATATACTGTAATGGGATCATTCACAACAGTGGACATCCTTGATTCTGCTTGACTCTCCACACACACACACACACACACTGAAAATGATGGCTTATGTGATATGTTTCTATTTCATATATTTTTAAATTCATATAGAGTGTATTTAGTTAATAATGTATTTTTTAATGTATAGCATTTTACTAGTAATTACTAGTAGCTAAACATGACCTGAGCTAGCAGGATAGTTATCAAGGAGCTCTTTCCAGATGTAAAAGTTTGCCATGGTTGCGCAGCCTATTTGCATAAGCGCAAAGTGGTTCTCTCTCTCTCTCTCTCTCCCCGTGTGTGTGTGTCTGCGTCTGCATGAGGCTATGTTCAATTCAACTCTGTAGTTGATCCGTCCGGTCAATAGCACCGCATTCACGCCACTTATGATTATATTAACTAATTCATTAATTATGGGCTGTAATGTATCTAATAATACTGGAGTTCAAGCCAGGTTTGGCCTTTTATTCAGCACTAAATGAATGAGTTAATGGGAGAGAGGTGTCTCCAACCTAGTTATTAATGTATTCATTTGAATTGAGGTTATACCAGTTTTCAAGCTGTTCCACAACTATCCTTCAATTAGTATCCGGTGACATTACTCATCAAACCTTTTAACACAATTTCAGCTTTTGCCATTACGTGAAAGTCAATTTGGCAAACTTCAGATGGAGCTGTTCATCTGTAAAGGTGAAAAGGTCACAGATGGTCAGGAGGCCCACTGCTCTCATTCTTCCTCCCCAGCTGTCTGTCATGTTGGATCTTGTCATGGTCCCTCGTTCCTTCGTCCTCTACACTTGAGAGGACGGCCCTGTAATCAGTATGGAGGTCTGTGGCGGAACAAACTGACTGGCTGTTGCTTCCTCACTAAGGGAATGTGACAACCACGTCCACAAATAATTATTTCACCCATAGTGTTCAGGATATGGTCTGTTTGAGTGTCTCATTTTACTGACTAGCTCACAGCTGAACAGTGCTAGAGCAATAGGATTTTTACCTGCTGGAGAAATGAAACTCCTTGTCATTGTTGAGCTGTGTCCTGCATTCATCACTAAATACTGTCAATTTATTTGCACAAAGGACCTAATATTAATTGTCTTGGTTAACCCATGTAAGGTGTTCATATTTTTGTTACTCAGCCAATGTTCTCAGATCTGGTGGACCCACAACATTATTAGGCTTTTAAATCAATACAGTCAACAATTTATGTAAAAATACTTCACAGATGTTTACTTTAGCTGAAATACCAATGACATCATAGATGCCATTTATGGTTCATATTTTCCATTTACCTCTGTGAGATCACATTTATGATCATATCATTTTTGTTTTTATTTGTACACGAACAAATTACAAGATAAAAATATTTTTGATCATTAATGATGTTATTTCTTAGAACTTCATCAGAACAAGTGAAAGTGTTTGAAATGTAACAATTTTGTAACTTTGTGTGAGAATAGCAGGTGCAGAAAGACAACATTCCCGCACACTGACACCTATACTCGCACACATACAGACGCACACACACAGCAAGCCCAGTTAGGAGGAGGACACAGTTAAGGTACATAGCACCAGCAATTATTACACTCGGGTCCAGTAGACAGTAGACCGAACACCATGTTAAAGTTATGTGTGTGTGTGTGGGGGTGGATTATTACTCTGTACACAGTGGTCGGAAACCACTATCCACTATGCAATTCCATTTAGCAGATTTTTAGCTGATTACATCTGCATATCCTTTATCAATTTTTGACATAACTTATGGAGTGTTTCTTTTCTCTGAGAACATTTTCCCAATAGGCATAACAATGAAGAATACATTCTTTTAAGAGATTAGGGTGTGAATTTATATGAGGATGTGAATTTATATGAGGATGTCTTAAATTGTTAGGAAATATGCAAGTGACATGCATCTGAGTAAAGAATTAGGGTTGAAAATGACTGCTGAGGCTAATGGTATCAGTTTATACTTCTCATAGAAAAAAGGAAAGGCATATGTCGTATTTCTGCAGAGTTGACTTGATCCAGTGGAAGAAAAAACACCAATATGCCAAAACTTTCATCTCTGTCCTTTACTTTGTATGCCTAAAAGTGCAGTGTCTGAAGACATTTTCCCTTTGATTTTTATTTAATCAGGAAATAAATGCCCAAAGCATTATGACACATTGTTCAAGTGAGTGTAGAGGCAGACACATAAAAGCGAACTCCACTGGGTGCATTTACCCCCCTGTGGTGTAAAATGTTACACATCAGTCTGCCAAGTAGGCCTACCCAGTCAATAGTCCTGAAACGTATTCAGATCGGCTGGAAAAATACTAAATGTGCTTGATGTATGTAGGTGCTTTGCTGAATCTGCAAATGTCTGTTTTCAACCTAGCCTCAAGCCAGTATTTTTCTTTGCATAGATGTCTGACTTTTCCTTTTGAGAGCTAGGCCTACAGGAGTGGCTTATACAATTCTGTTGCTTGAAATTGAATAATCTTATCTGCAAGTAATTGCTCTGTTCAGAGTGCTTTTAAGACAGTGAAATCGGCATCAGTATTGTTTACAGAAGCTAATAATAATAAAGCTCTGTGGGTCTGTCCATCAGCACACATTCGTATTTGAAATCTTACAAAACAGGCAGACAATTGCGCATGTTTTGAATTGACATATTTGAACATGCTCGACTAGAATCAGATCCCACGTGTTCATTTCTCGCGCGTAAATATTACGTTTTGTAGTGCAGTTAAGAAATCGCACTCTTTCACGATTAAAATAATATAAATCGACAAGCGGTGTAGAACAACTACAACGAGTATGCTCATACTTGATAGTTATTAGTGACAAAAATGGAATCAATTATATTTGGCAGCGTTGTCATTACATTAATTGGCTTCACTACAATACTTCAATACCCACAAAGCATTGCGACTCAATTGACAACACCGGGACTCGAGTTGAGAGGTCGCTCCAAAAAACCGGTGAGTTAATGACAGTAGCACTAGTAAATGGCAACATTAGATTAAGGTACCTCCTGCCACCTAAGGATTTAATCGAGTGACATGTAGAGAAAACTGTTCAGACAACTTAATTATTTTGATATTCTGGCTTTATTAACTGACTTCACTCTCTGTGCTTATGAAACTGGCTAGCTTGTCAGTTGCATAATACAGTGTAAGTTAGCGGCTGGCTAAACGTTAGCTGATGTTAGGTTAGATGTCATAAAATGTTTAAGTGATGTACACAAATTTACAACATTTTATTTTCCCGTGTTAATCATGAATGTTCTTACAAGATGTTTTAATTCATCACCCTCTCCGTAGCAGTCAGGGTTGATGTTTGCTCTCTGATTTTAACTTGACCCATGGTGAGTGTGGTACAGTAGATTGTTTGACAGACATTCGGCTTTCGCTATTCAGTAAATGTAACGCTGATACTAGTAGGCTAATACGATTGTCATAGAAGATGATATGGCTACACATCTAGTAACCTAGATTATCCTGTTACCTCTCCCACTTGTCTTACTTTTCACAATACTTACTTACGTTTTGACCATCACAAACATTCACATTAACGTTACAGGTTTGCATTTCATCTTCTGCTTTTAACAATTCCCTTGTGACGCATGCTATTTTAATTTACCAACCCACCATGTTTTTGGCACAAGGTCACCTAGTGCTAGCTCATGTACACTACCGGTCAAAAGTTTGGGGTCACTTAGAAATTTCCAGTCCACTCCGTTATAGACAGAATACCAGCTGAGATCAGGGCAGCAGTTTTCAGATTACATTATGTGCTTATAATTACAAAGGCTAAAATGAGAGCAATTACATTTTTTTTTTTAGCAGATATGTGTCAATCATAGAATTAATTATTACAAGCAGAAGATGAAATGCAAGTCTGATGGTCAAAATGATAGTCTTGTGATGGTCAAAATGATAAAAGTATTGTGACAAGTGGGAGAGGTGACAGAATGATTGACTAGATGTGTTCTTTCTATGACAATCTCTCAATGTCTGGCAAAGATCCAAAATAAATCTTATTTTACCGCACTGCCATGGTTTCCCTTCAAACCTTCATTTGAGAGCTCTACATGTATTCAGTGTCAACATGCTCTTTTGCAGTAGTGCACTGTAGGAACTACCACTGTTTTATACAAGTTTATACGTAAGTTATACGTAAGTGACGGCACACAAAGAGAACTTTGCTAAAAAGTACTGTTATGTCTTGTAGTGCCTCTCATGGCTGCACGGCTGTTGAAGGTGTCTACTGTCGCCACTGCAGTGTTCGCCTCATCTGGATTTATCCTGTACAACAAGCATGTGGACCCAAATGACATCAGTGTTATTCGGTTCGGCAGAGCAGCAGCAACGGTATGTCCTCATTGCTCGTCTGTAGACAGACATCCCACTTGTCTGTTACAGAACATGATTGTAACACTATGAATGTTGAATGTTTTGCTCATCATGTTAAAGTGGGAAACTGTCCAATTGACAGGATGATTGTGACTGGAATCAATATCCTCTCAAAATATTAGCAAGTTGCGTGGAACTGCAAAACAACTAAAAATAAACATCTCCAGTCTATTAAAGATGTGGACATAGTCTTATGGGAATAGGCATATGCTTTTATTTACAAGCTATCAGGCTCACTTTAAAAAGAGGTTAGCCTAATTATTAGTTTATTTTTACATATATTCTCTTGAAATCATCTGTATGAATTCCAGTGGGGAAAAGGAAAGATTAGTTGTACACAAGTTATACACAGGCCAAGATATTGTATCTTTATGCCATAATTTGGGGCCTCCGGTAATGTCCTGTCCTTGTAATGCCACATCAATATCTATTTATAACAATCTGCCACTCATAATCAGAACACAGAACACAGGCTGTGTGTGTGTGTCTGTGTCTGTGTGTCTGCCTGTTTTTCTCTGTATTTATACTGTGTCTAGCATCGATTTGACTTAAACCTGTAAGGCCTATTTATTGTTTTTTTTTCTGTATTATTGTGTATGCAGACAGCGGTCATCAGCTATGATTATATCACAGCTTTCCGGAATGTGCCATTTGGAACAGAAGAATACTGGGAGCTCAAGTCTAAGGTAAGAGCAGCTTATGAAGATGGATTATGAAGCCACTGGTTAATGCCTGTGAAGAAGGAAATATCTTCCTCCCTCCTTAGCATTGTGTTACTTTGGTAGAATAGCACTACTTTGACTCTCGATTCCTTTGGAAATCCTTCAGAAAATGCTCTAAAATGGATTTCGGCAAATAAATCAACAAGTCATACTCATTGGAAAAATGTGGTCTTTTAAGCACAGGTTTATCTGAGAATCAAGGCATTTTACCGTAAATCCATTTGCAAGTCCGTCAAGACCAGGGCGGTGGTAGTGTAGTGGTCAAGGAGCTGGGCTAGCATGTAGTAGCCTGAAAGTTGTGGGTTCAATTCCCTAGCTTCCACCGTTATGCCCTTGAGCAAGGCACTGAACCCTGAGTTGCTCCGGGGACAATTGCCCTTGTAATATAATTGACATATGTAAGTCACTTAGGATAGAAGCATCTGCTAAATGAATACATGTAAACGTGCACTTGGTAACAAGATAAGCTTGACAAGACATCAGCAAGGCTGTCCCTGATTCACTGAGATGCAATGAAAATGCTTTTAGAGAACAGCTGGTCTCGGGAACTGTCTTTGTCTTGAGATGAACGTTTCAGCAGCGTATGTAACTGCACTGTATGGCTCTCCCTGCAGATGATTTTGTTGTGCACAGTACAGTAATGGAACAAAACAATGGAACAATGGAACAACAGTAATGGAATGGACATTAGCAAGAAATGCAGACACCAGTTTAAAATCCCTTGAGGAGCTTATCTAAACTCTTACCTGTGTTGTGAAAATTACAGTTCAGCAATTTAACTTGCAACCTCGGCCATGTGAGCCGTGCGCGCCTGTAGGGACGCTGAAACCCACGGGGCTTAGGGCTAGTCAGTCTCTAGCCTGCCTTTTAAAGCACCATGCAGTGACCACTGCACAGCTATGAGCCGCCTAGCCTTTGTTAAATATGCACTGGTAGAATATGAACAAGTGACTATGGATACATAACAGGGATAATATTCAGCTTTCTTGATCATCCCGTTGGTTTACAGGGGATACTTTTTTTTTAAGAAAAAAGTAAAAAAAAAGTCTTCAGTGGAATCAGTCCAATTTATTTGAAGAATTCAGAGTTCTCTAACATTACGGCTTTGCTACAATTCACCTGATCGTTCACATCATAAAGCCCCTGTGAAGACTC
>NC_055975.1:27977842-28010342 GCF_018492685.1 Alosa sapidissima | reverse complement strand
TCGTGTTCTCTTGCTCCTCCGCTCCAGCGTGCCTTGCATCAATAATCAGCACGTCTTGACTTTTCAGACTGGGGCAGGAATGATGAATACAGTGCTAGATTGTAAATGTTTAATAGTTTTCATAGCTTTGCCTTGGCATGATGGATACTTTTTTTTGCTTTGACCTGCTTTTCCAGGATGTGCCATCACTCACATTAGTCTGGAGCCTGATGTGTTAATGTGACGACGGGAAATATGTCTGCAGGAGTCAATCATGATTGGCTCTCTAATGTGGAAAGTTGACGAAAGCTGATTTCTTTGTTGGCCTATTTCTAAGAGGTGCTATCTTCACATTGTCAAAAGTGTTTACTACCAGTGAAAAGAGTGTCATCATATGTGTGATGTCATGATTACTAGTGTTGGGTACCTATCGCATTTGAACTAATATCGGTACCGGTGCCGGTGCCTGAGGTTCGGTGTCGGTATTCAACGGTACTTTTTTCGGTACAACTACAAAATTTAATTTAAGTTGCAAAAAAAAATGTATACATTGAGTTTTTAACACAATACAAACCCTTTTTAACCACAATACAAACCCTTTAAAGACTCAATCAACACATGCTGGAAATGTAAAACTGAGATGGGTACCTTTTTGCATCTCATGCTCTATGGTAAAACCATTTTGGCATAACATACTGGAGTTCTTGGGGACGTGGGCGGGGGTAACCTTGCCAATATCCCCAAGACTCTGCCTTTTGGGAGATAAAACAGAAACGCCAGCCCTGACAAAAAGTGCATATTCAGTTGTGATGGTTGGGATAGCCTCTGCTGCCAGAATTATATTGAGACCTTGGAAATCACCCATAAACCCAACAATGCAGGAGTGGAAACTCCTCATGAGTGAGACAGCATCATATGAGGTTATGTTGGCCAGGATAATGGGCAAAGAGCCTGGGACATTGGGGATTTGGGATTACTTTATGACCCACCTGACTTCTAACTAGTAGCCTGATTGTGAGATTATAACTGGATTTTCATGCCATATTTATTTAATTTACTGATATTTTGTTTGATTGTTTTACTTAACTAATACTACTGTGCTTTTTGTCTGCTTAGTCTGAACATTTTTTTTTTCATTTTTCACATTCCTTGTGACTAGGATAACGTATGCTTTGACTGAACTGTTACTTCAATGGCTGACCTTATTTGTTTTCTGTAAGCTGTACCATATGAGCTGTTGTTTGTCATATTTGCAAATAAAATTTTAAATTACAAAAAAAAGACTTACCGTATTTTCCGGACTATAAGTCGCACTTTTTTTTCATAGTTTGGTTGGTCCTGTGACTCAGGTGCAACACACATATATATATTTATATGTATGTTTTTTTCCCTCTTCATGACACATTTTTTGACTGGTGCGACTTATACACCAGTGCGACTTATAGTCCGGAAAATACGGTAATCAAACTCAAACATGGAACAAATAATTAGTCAATTAGGGTTCTAAAAAAAAAATCCTTCCACTTTTGTAGTGTTTTATGCAATTTAACTGTAGCCTAGGTTATTATCCCCTCCTTCCCAGTTCTATTGTTTAAGTTACTTAGTTTCAGTCAGTCTCTAACAGGCGTGCTTAGTAGGCTGGTGACTTTGGTTGTTCGGTTATTCTTTGACAAATAAAACATTCCATGCCAACGTGAATTTGAACATAGCAGCGCACTAACACCTTGAAACGCTACGCATAGCCTATCAAGTTATCTGTATATGTAGGCTAACCAACAAACTGTAGCGTGCAAAATGAACGGATTTAAACAATACTTATACTTATACTTATACTTTAACTTATACTTAATACTTAATACCCGGTAATACCGACGTGATTGGGTCGGTATCGGTAAAAGTACAGGTGTCGGTACCCAACCCTAATGATTACACAAGTTGTATAAACGTTGTGTTTTCAGTTGTGACACAGGGCTATATGCTAACGTTTAACGTTTTCTCTCAGGAGCACTTTAAAAAGTAAAAACAAAGAATACCGTAAATATAACATTTAAATATGCGACAGTTGAACAGACTGAAAATAAAAAGGGTTTTAAATAATATAGCATTTTTCTGTTCATTTTACATTTCAATATATAGTTTTATCATATTCATATTTGCTTTAAAGGAACCGTATGTAAGAAAAATATTTCAATTAATCATAAAATGGCCCTGATATGTCACTAGACATTAAGAAATCATGTTCATTTCAAATACTTATATCACTGACAACAGTAGTCCGGCCAGGATATTGTCATTTAAAAAGTGAAGTTGCAGCCCTCAACTGATGTTGATGTTTTGTTTTGTAATTGTCATGTTGTGTTTTGGCCTGATGCGCCACCCTCCACCTATCTACTAATCACGAAGTCAGTAGTGTTTCGCCATCAGGGTTGGCAACCTCGAGTCAGGGGGGGGGGGGGAGGGGATACATCGCTCTTCAGTATTTTGAAAGTGATTGCAGTACTAGTTTTGGCCACAATCTTACATATGGTTCCTTTAAGCCCATATCATGCTTATATCACAAAATGGTATTGAGCCTAATTGTCTTTATTTGGTTAGATGCCGTGTGTGAGCATGATGTGAGGTGAATGGTGTCTTATCACTGTCCTTACACACACCAGAAAGGCTTTGTGTGTCTGTGTGTGTGCGCGCACTTGTATTGGTGCTGTCTTGTGTCCTCTATTTGTATGATCTATAAGTTGTCTTTGTGCTTTGTGTGTGTGCGCTCTGTCTTCTGTCTGCCTTGTGTTGGTTTCCTGGATTTGCAATACATCTGTGTGTGTGTAAACATGCAATATATCTGTGCGTGTGTAGGCTTTCAATATATCTGTGTGTGTGTGTGTGTGTGTGTGTGTGTGTGTGTGTGTGCGCGTGTCTGCAGCTCTCCTTTACCCACACAGGACAGGCCATCTGTGAAAGCCAAAGTCCACTGTCATGCCTGCTCGCTGGTCTTGGATGTGAACAGGGAGGCTTTTGCACACTACATTAGGCTTCAGCACAAGCTTTTTCCAGTCGGCTTGCGCTGGCCTCAGATGAAGAGAGTGCGCCCTGATGTCCACCTAACAGGGGGATGCCTCCACTGCCTTCTCAGGCTGGCAAAAGAAATCAGAGATGTGTACGGGCAGATTACTTTCCCCCCCCTTTGAGTTTAGGGTTATGACATCGCTCTCCCAGATTTTCTTGTCTAGCTCACATGTTGTAAACGCTCTGGCACGGTAAATGGAAGTTGACGTGAGGCAGCCATGCAGGAATCTCTGAACTGGAAAACAGAAGCTTGAAACCCCCTTTGTAGGCGAGTGCTGTTTACATATTCCTAACACAATCGTACATTTCACACGCTCTCTTTCTCCGTGGCTCTGACATGCCCAACGCATAAATTGGATGGCTGGCTAAAGTGCCGCTCTCTTGCTGAATCTGTTAAGTGTTCCTCATCTCTGAGACGGCGATTTGGGGACAGTTGTAAGATCCTCTGCGCGGTCCCAAGAAGGAGGTGCGTAGCTCGGGCATAGCGCGACAGCAGGGCAGGGGCAGCAGCCGGAGCCGATGTGATGGGAGCGCTCGGCAGAGCGAGGTCTCCTCGCCGGTAATTTCCTCAGGTGTTGAGGGGCCGTCTCTCTCCAGCCTCCTTTCCTTTCCTCCGCTGCCGCCGAGGCTCGGCGGTTAATTGGTGCGATATGTGGTAATTGATTAGCTCTGTGCTAACGACTGTGAGGGAAGCTGTAATCTGGAGGCTGGTCAATGAAATGGACCCACTCTCGCCTCTCTTTCTCCCTCTCTTTACCCCTCTCTCATTCTGATTAATGGCTGAGTTTCCTGAAAATGAGATGAAGGTCAGAAGAGATTTTCTCCCTTTGATTGCCATCATCACAGCCATATTCACTGGCCTGTAATTAGCTTAACTCTTTTATAAGATGCTCAGAGTACCGCCCTCAGGAAGCTCTTACTGAAGAACATGATGCAATGCCCGAGTTAAAATGTGAACAAAAAGTATACTGGTGTAAAATATAGTTTCCACAAACCTTTTACAATGACTTAATCTATTATGCTGTGTCTTGGTGTCTGCTCAGTGTGAGGGTTTGGTGTGGTCACACTGCATGGTTTCACCGAGTACTGTCGGTACAAAACAAAACAAAAAAGCGCTGCTACCTAGCTTGTGTTACTGCAGCCAACAGCTAGAGAAGCCAGGCAGCTACAGCGCTACACTCTGGGGGCATGAACATGGGGCAGCTACATTGCTACACTCTGGGGGCATGAACATGGGGCAGCTACAGTGCTACACTCTGGGGGCGTGAACATGGGGCAGCTACAGTGCTACACTCTGGGGGCAGCTACAGTGCACATGGGGCAGCTACAGTGCTACACTCTGGGGGCGTGACACTCTGGAGGCATGAACGTGGGGCAGCTACAGCGCTACACTTTGGGTGCATGAACATGGGGCAGCTACAGTGCTACACTCTGGGGGCATGATTATTTTCGTACAGACAGTACTTGGTGTCTTCGAGAAACACAGATCTATATGAAAAATGGCCAGAATTCTCCTTAAAGTCTATCTTAAGCTAATTTAACGATGAGGCAAATCTACTTGCTAATTTAATACCAGGAATAAAATCCAAAAGCACAAACATCAGTGGGTCAGCTCGATGCTTTCACACACCACACGATAGACACTCTGCTCATTTAGTGACTTCTAATGACTCTGCACTTTGCCCCACATTTCAATTAGGGCCCTCTGTCTGTTCGTTGGGGCCCATGTTCTAAACCACAGTCCTACTGAGCGTGCTGTGGATGGCTTCCTAGGGTTTTTCATGGGGGCTCTTTGGCACCACTTTTGCCATGTGGCCAGCTATTAGGGCTGTATAGTTACAAATCTAGCTGGGCCAGACTGGAGATGGGCTGCCCCCCCCCCACCCCGAGTCCAGGTTGTAATTTAAACCAATGAAGTGGCAGCTTGGGAATGGGCCGAGGGAGGCGAGCGACGCAGTAAGAGCGAGCACAGAAGTGAATCGCACGCATGGCAGAACAAAGCTGTTCTCATCACTCCACAGTTTCACTCTCTCTCTCTCTCTCTCTCTCTCTTGCTCACGCTCTCCTTCTTTCTTTCTCTCTCTCATCTCTCTCTCACACACACACACACACACACACACACACACACACACACACACACTCACTCACTCACTCTCTCTCTCTCTCTCTCTCTCTCTCTCTCTCTCTCTCTCTCTCTCTCTCTCTCTCTCTCTCTCTCTCTCTCTCTCTCTCTCTCTCTCTCTCTCTCTCTCTCTCTCTCTCTCTCACTCTCAATCTCTCTCTGTCTTTCACTCCTGCTTTCCTTCCCTCTCTCTCTCTCTCTCTCTCTCCCTCTCTCGCTCTCACTCTCAATCTCTCTCTGTCTTTCACTCCTGCTTTCCTTCCCTCTCTCTCTCTCTCTCTCTCTCTCGCTGTCTCTCTGTGTCTCTCTCGTTCTCTTCACGCCTGGAATAACGGAGCATATGCACAAGCTGAAGCAATCAAATCATTAAGTCACTTAAGCGCTCAGCAGGTGCCGAGGGAAGTCAGATGAGGACTCCGGTTTTTTGCCTCTGATGAAGCGCTCGCTCGCTTAATCGCTAAAGATCAGCACACTCGCTCGGTCTGTGAGGCCATGTTCAGTGTAAGTTAGGAGACCTGCAAGCGTGCTTGTACTGTAGGTCAAAACAAATGTACATGTCTGCAGTCTTACTTGAGGTGGTGTGCTTGAGTGCTGGATCAAATATAAGTGAATCAGACTAAACACATACTGTAATGCATTTAATATCTCCAGGCAGCACAGGAATGTCTGCTGTCCTGTGAGGAAAATACATGTATGCTTAAAGTGCTTACTGATTCATTTCAATACTAGGGTGACTAACCATGTTACCATTTGGTAGGAAGTTTACCTGTCTGTCTTTATGTAGGATTGGTATGGTGTTATCTGAATTACAAAGATGACCTTATACTGTATAGCTAGCTTACATTTTATATTCATTTTATATTTTAGTTTTACCAGCCATCTGAAGTGGCCTTTGGGTTTGGAGTTATTTGAAAGGCTACTGCTCATGTTTCAGCATTTGTGGTTGATTTTGTGTCTTTTTCTGTGTCGGTCTGTATGAAGTCTGTCTGAATGACATAAAGGTTAAGACAATGCTGACAGTAATGAAAGGATATAACAGAGCTGAGGGCCAATACGAAGGTGAAATGCATCCTGGGTTGTGTGTAAATTATGAAACCAATCCATAATTTGGAATTATAGAATCAGATGACAGCGCTGTTAAGATGCAGGGCTGTTAGAAATGAAATAAGACCCAGCGCAAAAAGAAAATCCATGGCTGGTGTATAGGTTATGAAATTACTGTCGGAATAAATTACTACCAGTTATCTCCGCCAAAAGCATTTTAGTGAAGCAGTCTCTGTCTTGTGCACAAGTCTCGTGCTTCTTCAGCAGCCCTCAGGAGTGACCGCGTCTGACCGTCAGCTTGCAACCAGGGAGACGGAGTGTGTAGGACATGCCTCCCTCCTGCAGTGGGCTATTTCTGAGGCGAAGCGAGGCAAGGCGGTGTGTGTGTGTGTGTGTGTGTGTGTGTGTGTGTGTGTGTGTGTGTGTGTGTGTGTGTGTGTGTGTGTGTTTGTGTTTGTGTCTTCCCTCCACCTGTGTGTGCAAGGCCGGTGGTGGTGGGGGGTGAAGGGGAAGGGAGGGGTGGGCGTCAAGCCGAAATAACAAATCACCAGCCGCAGTGTTCATGCTGCGCTCTGCATAGCCTGAAATGACACCACTGGCAGCCCAGAGAGAGAGCAAATAGCCCAGCCTGCACCAGCAGCCTGTGCCCAGTGAGTCCCAGACGCGACACATGATGGTGGATATGTGGCCAACATGGGCCAGAGGAGGCCTAGAGGAACCCACTCTGTCCCCTCTACTGTTGAATAGCAGCACAGGGCTGCAGTGTTGGAGGATGGTGATGTGAGAGCGGAACATTCATCCAGTCAGTGGCTCTTTTTATAAGATGTCTGCCTGACGATGCGCAGAGCTTTCAGCGTTGTTGGATTGCAATAATAGTGCTGCAGTGTTTTAGCTGAAACCAGGAAATGGATCCACCAATAAAAATGGACACAGAACAAGTATCTAATGTTTCATATTAATCACGCCACGGCATCTAGAGATTGCAGTGACCGTGGGATTGTAGCTTTATGGATAGCACATGCTAATCTGAATATGTGTATTTCTATTTCAACAGTTTACCAGCATTATATCAAAACTGCAAGTTTGTATTTTCAACATAAATATATGTACCATAGTATTGGACCAGCTGAGACATTTGGTTTAGACTATTTATTCATTTATTTATTTAAATATCAGGCCAAATCCATTGGAATTATGCATCTTAAATTCATAGATGGTTCCCATGCTGTCATTAGGCTATGTGTTATTATGTGTGCATGTGTGTATGTACAGTCTTTTGTTTGAGGTTAGAGGAGAGGGTGAACAAACATAGTCTGACATTTAGATATTATAAATCAGCGCTAATGAATCATTAGAAACCGCTGAACTGGGGAAATGAGTTGTGGTGCTCGAACAGGCTTCTTTAGGCTGGAAAGGGGTCTCGGGGGAGAAGGAGCTGATTGGCTAAGAGGACCAGGTAATGCAACCAATCACCTAGCTCACTGAGTAGCTCTCACTTCATCATCAGAGCTAAATGTAATTAAGGCAGAATATAATTCATGCTTCCTCATGCGCTATTGTGCACATCATGCACCTGCACTGTGCTTGGGTTTATGGGATGTTTTACTGTTAAATTCGGACCGTGTGTGCTTTCAGTTAAGGTGATGAGGAACAGGAAACAGCAAACAGTTGAGGTAAATAGGCGTGTTCGACTTGAGGCAGATCTGTGCAGATCTGACTTGATGTGATGCATGCTGGGTTGGACACAATGCATACTGGGATGGACGCAATGCATACTGGTTAGAAATTCTGTCCGACTTCTGTCAGCTGGGGATGGACTTACCACCGTGTCACCATGTCACATGACCTTAAAATATCGCGGGAGTCTCAGCCTGCAGACAGATCAGTTAAACACTTTTTATTTTAAAATTTGTATTTATTTTTATTTATTTCGTCAGTCATCATGCTCATTTTAATGAGTAAGAATGAAAGTTCTGCTGTATTTATTGCAATCAAAATTCCGCGATATCTCCCGCGATGTCTCCCGTGAGTCACGTCAGGCAGACTGTAGCCTGTCTGTACGGGATGAGCTGCCCTCTGTTGTAGCTCCTCCCGGCTAGCCTCTGAAGATCACGTTTACGTAGAAAGCCAGACAAAGTCAGACTCAGTCGATCTCAAACAAGCCTAATGAGGAACAGGAAACAGTTGAGGTAATGAGGAACAGGAAACAGTTGAGGTAATGAGGAACAGGAAACAGTTGAGGTAATGAGGAACAGGAAACAGTTGAGGTAATGAGCAACAGGAAACGGTTGAGGTAATGAGGAACAGGAAACAGTTGAGGTAATGAGCAACAGGAAACGGTTGAGGTAATGAGCAACAGGAAACGGTTGAGGTAATGAGGAACAGGAAACGGTTGTAGTGTGAGCCCAGAGAGCGTTTACTACTGAGCGCATTTTTAGCTTTTATTCAGGCTAGTGCGGTGCCTAGTCATGCCTAGTGCTGTAGAAGAGCCATTGCCCAGTTGCCTATATGCCATGCACTTCCTGAAAGGCTTTTCAGTCAGCACAAACATTTCTGATGGACCGCCACCTGTGTTGTAGAGGCTTGTGTTTTAGCGCACCTGTTTACAAGGATCTGGATCTGGATACAGGATCTGGCTGGGTGTTGCACCTAGAGAATGAGCATGTTAAGATGCTTTTATTCAGACTAGTGCAATGTGTAGAAAACAATTACATGCCTGCAGGTAGGCCTTCTTTAAAAATAGGATAATGATAGGAGCAAACATCATTCAGGTAAGCAATCAATAATGCTTATTATAAACATGCAGTGAGCATCATTTAAGCATTGCTGCATTTGACATTTTTTTTACAGATCAAAATGACACAGGCCTAACAGTCACAGCTGTTTTGAGCTAAGGCTACATTTAGCCTAATTTAAGAACTTAAGGATAGAGAACACAAGCACCATTTCGTGGAATGATTCATTGTCATATGAAATGTGCAACAGTGTGACTGTCCAAAAACAGTCTCTGGCATAAATTACGTCATGCCACTCTTGTGTCTGTAGGTCCAGTGTTCAGAGTAGCCGGTCTCTCTAACTGCTTTTCATGAGTGTTACATTCTGTCCTTAAATTCGGGACCTAGCAGTTCAAATTGTTGCTTATTCAAAGTCCAAGGACCGTCCAAAGTATTCTAAAGTGTAGTGTCAGTTTACATTACATTACATTACATTTACATTACATTACATTACATTTGGCTGACGCTTTTTTAACCAAAGCGACTAACAACATGGTAAACAGTAGGTTTTAGAACAATTCTCACAATTTTAGGACAGTTAAAAAAAAACATTAGAGTACAGTAAGAATAAGTGCGTCGGTGAGTGCTGTTTTTAACAGTTACTTGTCAGTTTAAAACGGCTGGTGAGTGCTAGGATCAGTAAGACTTGTTGTAAGTGTTGCTATGAGAGTAGATGTTCTCTAAAGAGCTGGGTCTTCAGGAGTTTTTTGAAAGTGGAAAAGGATGTCCCTGCCCTTGTAGGAACTGGCAGTGTGTTCCACCAACGAGGAACAACAGATGAGAAAAGTTTGGATTGGCTTGAGCGTACCGGTGGTAGAGCTAGACGTCGTTCGTCAGAGGAGCGCAGCGGTCTGGAGGTAGTGTAAGTCTGTATGAGGGCATTCAAGTAGGTGGGAGCAGAACCGGAGACTACTTTGTAGGCAAGCGTTAGAGACTTGAATTTGATGCGGGCCGCCATAGGTAGCCAGTGTAGCTGGATGAGCAGCGGGGTAACATGTGCCCTTTTGGGTTGGTTGTAGACCAGGCGCGCCGCCGCGTTCTGGATCATCTGAAGTGGTTTCACTGCGCAGGCTGGGAGACCTGTCAGGAGGGCATTGCAGTAATCGAGTCGTGAGATGACTATTGCCTGAACCAGAAGTTGGGTAGCATCTTGAGTCAAGTAAGTCCTGATTTTCCGTATGTTGTAGAGTGCGAAACGGCATGAGCGGGCGACTGAGGCAACATGATCTGAGAAGTTTAGTTGGTTGTCGAGAACAACTCCTAGATTTCTTGCAGTCCTGGTCGGTGAAACAGACAGGGAGTCAAATTTGATGTTGATGTCGTGGTGTATGGTAGGTTTAGCTGGGATGACCAGCAGTTCAGTCTTTGAGAGGTTCAGCTGGAGGTGGTGTGCCTTCATCCATGTAGCTATGTCTGAAAGGCAATCCGAGATCCGTGCTGAAACCAGGGGGTCGTCAGGTGGAAAGGTCAGTTTATGAACGCATAATTTTTTTAATGTTGTATTGAATAGGCACTGCAAATCTGTTTGGCGTGTAGAATAATTTCCAGACATCTTACCCGACACAGCACTCACTTGTATTGTATATGTTTTTGTACCTGTGTGCACTGATTCATTGCTGCGCTGTGTGAGAGGGGGAGTGGTCCACAGAGGGCAGCCGTGGCCTACTGGTTAGCACTATGAACCCCGACCAGTAGGCACGGCTGAAGTGCCCTTGAGCAAGGCACCTAACCCCTCACTGCTCCCCGAGCGCCACTGTTGTTGCAGGCAGCTCACTGCGCCGGGATAAGTGTGTGCTTCACTTCACTGTGTGCTGAGTGTGTTTGTTTCACTAATTCATGGATTGGGATAAATGCAGAGACCAAAATTTAAAAAAAAAAAATCATGGGATCAAAAGAGTATATTAAAGAGTATATTTACTTATACTATGTGTGGTGTGGATGCTGCAGCCCCTTGGCCCACAGCTCTCCAAGTGGTCAATCTATCAACAATGAAGTTACATTCAGTTTAATATGTGTGCTAGTGTGATTCTAAACACAAGCTTGTAATATGTGTTTTTTTTTTCTCCAGGTATTTGGTCTTGGTCTATGTGTAGGCATTTGTTTGAACTTGGCAGGACTTAAATAATGACCCATAAGCTCTTTTCTCAAAACAAGATCCCCCATGTGTCCAACTCTGGGCTGGTCAGCCAGCAGTGCTTACCTCAGCCGGGCTCTTTGATTAAAAAAATAAAATAAAAAATAGTCCATCCATCTTCTGCTGTCTTTGCTGATGTGAAGAACAGACATGGAAAACACAAGGCCTCGGAAACGGTGTACACAAATGCTGTTATCATGGCGTGATTATGCAATCCTAAACACTCCCCCCCCCCCCCCCCACCTCGCCTCGCCTCGCCCCCACCGGTACCAGGCTCCTGGGAGGGGGGGGGGGGGGCGCGCGCTCCTTGGCTATTAGCATATCATTATGTTGAATAGGCACAGCTGATGGGGCAATTAACGCGGGCGTATTTACTTAGCCTAAATGAATAATTCATATCTGATGGCATGGGAGAGGGAGAGCTGCTGACCAGTCCGATCCTTGCAGCGTGGAGAGAGAGACGAGGCCACGGATACAGGAAATAGAATGAAATAAACAGCTCCGAAAGTTTAGCGTCAGATTTAATTATTTGTCCAACATTTGGCTTTAGTCCTGTCTTTGTAAATGTTCATTTGCAGTTTGGCCATTCATTTTGCAGAATTTATTATTCAAATCGGGAAGAATTTATGGACATTTTTCACCTGCATGTGTATTCCCTGGCTGTAGAACCCTTAATGTAATAGTTGGTCTGATAGTTTTTTTTTTTTTCCCCCATCAACAGGGAACTGGTTCCATTCTGGTTCACTCACCAGTTTTGGAACCATTGTGAGCATTTTGACAAAAATATCTTTTTGGAACCTGTAAAGGTGGTTACCAGCTGGAATCAAGATAGCTGTGTATTCTTTCTTTAGATTAATTTGTTGTTAATTTGCAAGCGGGCTTCCTTTTAGTTGGCTATAGGCTAACTGGTATAACCCACTTCCAGTGAATTATGCTAAGCTAGACTAATTGTTTCAGACTGGGCTATTACACACACAGGTAAGAGAAGGTTATGGCTGTTTATAAATACAACTGTTTATTAAACGATTACAATGAAGTTACTGTTTATTTATGGTTTTCACAGGTAGGCTATTGGTATGTTTTTATTAGTGACACATGTACTTTAGGGTTGAACGATTTGAGGAAAATATCTAATTGTGATTTGCGACAGATGTTGCAATTGTAGTATGATTTGTGTTAAAAATTTTAAAAGTTCAGCGTCAGTTCTGTATTCATTCAATGCAGTTGAAACATGCGATGAAGCATAACCAATTAAGAGCTATCTACTAATCCAAGGATGCGAATTAAAATATACAGACACAGCTTCAAATTGTCTCTTTAAGTCTGATAAGGAGCATGGCACTTCTGATTTGTGCACGTGACTGTCTCTCACACAAGACCAATTAGCCATTACATCTGTCGGAAGCTGCACAATGAATTGCACCGTTTGCGATGTGCTAATTGTATTAGTTAAAATTGCTATTTCAATTACAGTACATCGTTTATGTGATGACCTGATGGGTGGCCTCACCCTGTCGCCCATCCTTATCTTCGGTCGGCTTCGGTATTTGAGCAGCCGCCCTGTCCTTCTCCTCTAATGGAGGTGGACGATGCACGTCCCTGCTGTTTATAAGGAGTTGGATGTGCTGTGCCCTCTAAGTCGGATGAGGAGGCGAACAGGGTGCCGTTCTTGTGGCCAGAGCAGGGCACGGCACGCCTGCTGCACCTCGTAGATTGAAGGGGAACAGAATGGCCGCGGTGCGATTAGGGCCTTTGGAATATTTCCTCTCCCTGAAGCAGGAGGGAGGCAGCTGATAGAACAGACACGAGACACCAGACACGAGTCCGTCAAACAGGCTGAGGAGGATGGAGTTGTGCTCCTTCTCTTTCTCTCACTTCATCTTTCTCTTCTCTCTCTCTCTTTGTCTTTGTGTCTCTGTTTTTTCTTTCTTTTTTTTTCTCTCTTTTTTCATTTCCCCAATATCTTTTTTTTATCTCTGTTCATCAATTTCTCTCTTCCCGGATTAACTATTTCTCCTTTTTGTCTTTTTCTCTCTCTCTCTCTATCTCTCTTCCCCTCCTCTATCCCTCCATCCCTCGGCCCTTCTCTGATGAGGTTTAGAGGGGCGGGTCCCTCCACAGGTCATAGAGCATAGAGCTTTTGAAGGACAAAAAAATGATCCTTCTGGAATTCCAGCTCCCTGACTCTCTCGCCTTTGCATCCTTTTAAACAGGAAGGAAATGGCGTGTGCCCGTGCCTTTGCATCCTTTTAAACAGGAAGGAAATGGCGTGTGCCCGTGCCTTTGCATCCTTTTAAACAGGAAGGAAATGGCGTGTGCCCGTGCCTTTGCATCCTTTAAACAGGAAGGAAATGGCGTGTGCCCGTGCCTTTGCATCCTTTTAAACAGGAAGGAAATGGCGTGTGCCCGTGCCTTTGCATCCTTTTAAACAGGAAGGAAGTGGCGTGTGCCCGTGCCTTTGCATCCTTTTAAACAGGAAGGAAATGGCGTGTGCCCGTGCCTTTGCATCCTTTTAAACAGGAAGGAAATGGCGTGTGCCCGTGCCTTTGCATCCTTTTAAACAGGAAGGAAATGGCGTGTGCCCGTGCCTTTGCATCCTTTTAAACAGGAAGGAAATGGCGTGTGCCCGTGCCTTTGCATCCTTTTAAACAGGAAGGAAATGGCGTGTGCCCGTGCCTTTGCATCCTTTTAAACAGGAAGGAAATGGCGTGTGCCCGTGCCTTTGCATCCTTTTAAACAGGAAGGAAATGGCGTGTGCCCGTGCCTTTGCATCCTTTTAAACAGGAAGGAAATGGCGTGTGCCCGTGCCTTTGCATCCTTTTAAACAGGAAGGAAATGGCGTGTGCCCGTGCCTTTGCATCCTTTTAAACAGGAAGGAAATGGCGTGTGCCCGTGCCTTTGCATCCTTTTAAACAGGAAGGAAATGGCGTGTGCCCGTGCCTTTGCATCCTTTTAAACAGGAAGGAAATGGCGTGTGCCCGTGCCTTTGCATCCTTTTAAACAGGAAGGAAATGGCGTGTGCCCGTGCCTTTGCATCCTTTTAAACAGGAAGGAAGTGGCGTGTGCCCGTGCCTTTGCATCCTTTTAAACAGGAAGGAAGTGGCGTGTGCCCGTGCCTTTGCAGGTGCCCCACGGGTGCACTTCTTACACAGCGCTGCGCTTCATCAAGCTACATGTGCTGCAGTGTTTCAGATCATCTCCACTGTGTGCAGAGAATATCAAATCGGATGGCGGGCCTTCAGGTTCTCATAGGCATGTGTGAGAAGTGTGTGTGTGTGTGTGTGTTTTTTTTCCCCTCTTCTATAAACATGGCATGGCAATCATGTGTCTCTTCTCTCCCTATGTGACACAAAATGGCAGATAACGCGCCAGAAGTCACACAGATGCGGCTTTGTGCTCCCGCCTTTTTGAAATCAACCCAGCGCAAGAGCAGGCGAGAAAGAGGAGCAGCAATGCAGGACAAGCTCAACTAATTTCAGTCTCTTCTCAGCTGTGCCACTAAAGAACACGCAGAATAAAAGTGGCCTATATGTGCTGTTTTGATGAGGGTTTCAGATTCAGGGCAATTAGATAGATAGTTCTTGTGAGTTGCTCTCTTCAGAGCACATCTGGGGAATGTGTTATGCAGATGCATTGGCTGGAGCCCCTCAGGTTAAAGAAGCAACTCGGGGCGTTCGCATCGCGTCTCCCACTCATTCTCCTTCTGTTGCGCTGCGCCGTCATTTTCATTTTGAAAGAGAAAAAAGCAAAAGACCAGAGACTCATTTGTGTCACTGAAATCTCCAAATCCTGTTTGAGTGGATTTGAGGTTTGGAGGCAGGATGGCGTCTGAGGGGAGAAGGGTTTGAGAGGCCTGATCCCACCGATTGGACAGGGGCCTAACAGTAGGCAGAGTGGCGCATACTCCAGTCTGAACTTTTAGATAAATGCCTGCTCGGGAACCTCACATTTCTCTTTTGTTTTGTTTTATTTCTATTTTTGTTTTTGTTCTTTGGAGCCACACATAATTAAGTCTTAGCTTGTATCAGCTTTGTACATATTTCCCAATAACATCTAAGCAGCAGCATCAAACCAGTTGACAAAACAAAAGAAAACTAGCAAAAATGTTAACCCAGGGTCGTTCATTGAAAACATCCAAGCTTAGTGGTGTGTAGAGCCTTGTATGGTAGTTGTTTCCCCAATTAGCACCGATGCTAAATAATGTGTCACCACTTTGTCTCTGCATTGAAATAAGATCCTTCTAAGGCTGGTTAATCTGCTAAATAAGGCATGCTTTCTCTTTTGGAAAGTTAAATAAGTGCAGTGAAATTGATTATTAGGTGGGGGGGGGGGGGGGGGAAGGTGGTGTTATTTTCTTTCACTCCCCCCTAACTGATTATGTTTTCCCAGATAGATTGAGAGCCTGTTAGTTCCCTTCCTGTGCGGAGCTGAAGCTATTAATGAAGAGCATTAGATGCTCTGAGGGGGAGTTTAATTGTCGCTGCGTCGGCTCACCGTCTCAGGAGGAGACGTCGCGTTCCCCGAGGCTCGGTCAGGAACAGTTGCGGAGCGAGTCTGGGGACGCACTCTGCGTGTCATCAGTGAGTCTGACTGGGAGAGAGAAGCTTGCTTACGAGCGGCTCTGAAGCCCAGAAGTGACGTCTGGTAAAAAAACAAAGCAACAAAAACAACATCATCATATAGCATCTTGCTCCTGACTTCGAAGAGCATCTTCTTTCAGTGGGTAGATGGGTGGAGACAGTCATTTTGCAGTTCTCCTCGCAAACACTAGATGGCAGCACTCAGTAGTCTAAAGTGGGCTTGGCCGGGGTGCGCTCCAGGGAGCGTGAGCGAGGCTTGTTCTGTGCCGAGTACTTGCTGACACTGTTGAGGGCAAACAGTTGTGAGGGACAGATGTAAATGCGAGCTTCTACGTCAGACCGGACCTTGAAGGGTTTCTCTGCAGCCGAGCGGGAATCCTCCAGGGAGGCCCATAAATTGGGGTGGGGAGAAGTGTGTCTGTGTCTGTGTGTGTGTGTGTGTGTGTGTGTGGTGGTATGGTGAATCAGAGCGTTAAATATTAGCATTCCATCAGAGGGTGGGTTTGAAGGAATGCTGACAACCCGAATTCTAGCTGCACACATAAATACTTAATTTTTCTGTCGTGTTCCCCTCTGTCAGAGCAGGCTTGCACTGTGGCCAGAGCAGTGGAACAGCATGTCTGCTGTAACCGAGTAGCAGAATATCTCTCTCTCTCTCTCTCCCCACACTCTCTCTCCCTCTCCCTCTTTCTCTCTCCCTCTCCACACTCACTCTCCCTCTTTCTCTCTCCCTCTCCACACTCACGCTCCCTCTCTCTCTCTCTCCCTCTCCCTCTCTCTCTCTCTCTTTCCCTCTGCTCCCTCTCTCTCTCTCTCCCTCTCCACACTCTCTCTCTCTCTCTCTCTCTCTCTCCCCACACTCTCTCTCCCTCTCCATCTCCCTCTTTTCTCTCCCTCTCCACACTCCCTCTCCCTCGCTCTCCCTCTCTCCCTCTCCCTCTCCCTCTCTCTCTCTCTCTCTCTTTCCCTCTGCTCACTCTCTCTCTCTGAGCACTCAGTCTCTCATCTCTGCCTGGGCCGAATTATGCATTTCATAATCACTATCTAATTGTTTTCATTAGTTAGCCTGTGCTCATTAATAGGTAGGTGGAAGGCTAATTAATGCGCTCTCATCGGTTTTCACACTATCGCTCCGATGTCTCCTGCATTCAGAAGCGCAAAATGGAAAGTGCTTCCTGAGATAGCGTCCGTTCGCTCAGTGAAAAGCCAAATGGAACAATTAAGATACCAGGTAACACGGGAGGCTGAGAGGGCTCTTAATGTCTGCCGTATCTGTGCTACGCAACACACAGTCCTCCATTTATGACTGTCATTTCTGATAAATATTTGGCCCTTATGGTGAAGCCTCTATTAACGTGTGCTGTGCAGGTTCCTTTAGGCGACTTGTTGTCTAGACACTCTGGGCTAATTCTCAACATTGTGTCGTTCTTTCTGTGGACTTATTCAATGTGAACCAGGATGACTGATTAATTCAGAGACATAATTCTGCTGTCTTAACCTCTTCGTAGTGCCATTGTCTTGATTACTCTATAGCTTAGTACAGCAGTCCATGAGGTCCTCTCCCGCTGTTCTCCAGAGGTTTTCTAAATTCACTCAGGATTGCGTGGCACCTCTCAAGGACACACACACTGGCATTTGCTGGGGCTCACTGTGTAGAAAGGTGGGGATGGTGTGCAAGGAAAGCCGGAGTGACTGTGTGACTGAGCAAGCAAGTTAATCATACTCACTGGCTAATAACAAGACTTTGTTTTTGTGTGGCATTCTTCCTAGACCGCATGCGGCTCAAATTGCTTTGACATTTCAGTAACCAAGAGAAAAATGAAAAGGAAGGGAAGAAAGTTAATTAGGTTAGTGAGTGAGTGAGTGAGTTAGTTAGTGCCAGAGAGAGCTGTATTGAGTGAGCGAGTGTGTGTGGAGGGAGCTAGGGCATAAGGGGGGGAGGCAGTGAGTGTGTGGAGGGGAGACAGTGAGGAGGGGAGACAGTGAGGAGGGGAGACAGTGAGGAGGGGAGACAGTGAGGAGGGGAGACAGTGAGGAGGGGAGACAGTGAGGAGGGGAGGCAGTGAGTGTGAGGAGGGGAGACAGTGAGGAGGGGAGACCGTGTGGAGGGGAGACCGTGTGGAGGGGAGGCAGTGAGGAGGGGAGGCAGTGAGGAGGGGAGGCAGTGAGTGTGAGGAGGGGAGGCAGTGAGGAGGGGAGGCAGTGAGGAGGGGATGCATGGCGTGGCGGTGGGACAGGACCAGGCCCTGGAGAAGCCTTTCGTTAAATTTCAAGCTCTGCTGGGTTCAGAGGGTGCTGACAAATTGCCCCGAGCCCAGATAGTCACTCTTAGTGCCCCCTCACTGCCTCTGGTCTGACCAGCCAGCCAGCCAGCCAGCCAGCCAGCACTCAAAATGGCCCCCAGCCTGAGCTGAGCTCGGCCTTTGTTTGGATGTTGACTTCTAGATTGTTCTGGAGATACTCATATCTCTTCTCATTCAGATGTATGAAGGTGTTCCCCCTGGTGGCCTGAGGTTAACTGAGGACAAGAGAAGCTCTTGGTGGAAGTATTATATGGTGCTAAAAGTATGATGTTAAAAATGTTGTTTTGTTGTTGTTTTTGTTTGAATGACATTGTGCCATGCTATGCACAGGAACTATCAGTCAGTATTGTAGTCCTGCATTTTTTTTTTTGAGAGGGACGTTTTGAAACTGATTTACGGGTTTATTTTTCAATCTCTGAATGATGGAATTATGGTGGAAGTATTGACAAATAAATAGTGTCATGACATGTTTCCTAACACTATTAGCAACAGAGAGACTGCCATGCCACTGGCATTATAGAGTTTGATGATGGCCATGAGTCTGAAAGCCTTTAATGATGACATCAAAGGGAGCCATGTAGGAGGCCGTGGCCTTGCTTGGGTGAACAAGGTGGAGTAATCAGGCCACCAATCATTTCAGCGGAGAGACGGTGTGTGTGTGTGTGTGTTTATTTGTTTATGTGTGTATGTTTATGAATGTGTGTGTGTGTGTGTGTGTGTGTGTATGTTTATGAATATGAGTGTGTGTGTGTGTGTGTGTGCGCATCTGTGTATGTTTATGAATATGAGTGTGTGTGTGTGTGTGCGCATCTGTGTATGTTTATGAATATGAGTGTGTGTGTGTGCGTCCCCATGCATCTTAATGCATGGCTGTGCCTGAGGCTGCAAGGATGGGTGCTTGGCAGGCAGTCGCCACTCTTCTCCAAGGGTGATCTCATTTGCATAATTGGCTTTGTTGTTGCTGTTTACTCGCGGACGTTGGAAACGGTCTCTAGGGGAACTGGTGAGAGCCAATGGCAATCAGCACCACGAGGTAACCCAACCTACATGCACCGAGACTGCAAGATGGGTTGCATCCCCCTTTTGGAATGAGTCCGACCGGGCGCCGATGTTACAAATGATGAAGTCGCGCGGGTCGGTGGGTGGCCCACACATGCTGCATGCCTTCCTGACAGATTGCATTATGTTGAGGTTGAGTTGCTCCACCCTGAGAGCTTTTGTGTGGGAATGGGCTGCAGTGAAAAGGGTCCTTGTGATGATGCAAATTGACTAGCTAGCGCAGTAATTGATGGAGCACATATAAAGGTAATTGTGTGTTTATTTTAGTGTGTGTGTGTGTGTGTGTGTGTGTGTGTGTGTGTGTGTGGCTCAAGTGAAGTGAGGAAGGGGAACAACAAAGGCACTTATAATCTTCTTTTGTATGTCTGCATCTGAAAACTTAACACTATTTTTTTTGACTTTGCAATTTAAAATAATGTTTTTCCTCCAATTATGTTAGAATTGCTCCCGTTTCAGTGACAGTAAGTTAAGGTAATACTTTGCGAACATCTGTAATGAGAAATCACTTGGAACAAAACAACATTGATTTTGACAAAAAAAAATATAGCAAGCCACATGAAACAAAGATGTAAAATTGATACAAAATGTTGAGTTCTTGAGTTTGAGAATGATTGCAGGCCTCAATCCATTAATGTGTGCCTGTATGTCATATTGTTCAGCGGCTGAATAGCACACACAAAACCACTCTGTTGTTTAGCAGGACAAAATAATACCCAATAGTCGCTTTGGATAAAGGCGCCTGTCAAATCACATGAATGTAAACAATTACACATTTGCCAACACAGACCGTACGTACGCGCCTGGTATGATGGGACTTTGCTAATCAAGCACTTTATCAGACACTTCTGAGTTCTATCTCTACAGAAGAGAGAACAAGCAGATTTATGTCTCTTGTATAATGTGGTGCAGAATACATTTGCGTTGGTTCATTTGACAGACGCTTTTATTCAAAGTGACTCACAAATGAGGAAGCCAACAGAACAGCCCAGGCAAAAGTGAGTTAGAAAAAAACACTGGCAAATAAGCATACATGGGTTAAGCAATATCGATTAGAACATTAATGAATAATTATTTACCATATACCGGTTATCTGAAAGCATATCCCCGTTAGGTGCTGTGTGTAAATTTCAATGACCCAGACTATGGGTAGAAACGCATTACATCTTGAGGTTGTAAATGGTGAGTGATAGCACCATTATTTCCTCATTAATAGCATTTTGCATAATGGTGACAGGTTCAACAGCAGAGAGCGCTTCTGAATACCTAAGAGCCTCCTTGTCAGGTCTGTGATGGGTGATGTGGTTAGGGGGGGTGTTCTGGGGCAGACCGGAGGAGACTGGGGAGGCAGACAGACAGACAGGAACAGAGTTTGAGACAGACAGACAGACTTTTTGGATGCCATAGGCGCGTCCTCTGCTGGCACAGGTAACCGAAGGGCAGGGAAGGATTCACGAGGGGTGTTTATCTGAGCTGATTGTGATTCATGATGATCGTAATAACTATGCCCCGCTGACATTTATACCAGATCATTTCAGAGAGAGAGAGAGAGAGAGAGAAAGGGATGGATGGATGGATGGAGAGAAGAATGGAGGGAAAGATGCAGAGAAAAGGGATAGAGGGATGGGAAGAGATGGAGGGAGAGAAAGAGGCAGGGAGAGAGAGCAGAAGAGAGGTAGAGAGGGGAAAATTTGGAGGCTTGGGAAATATATCAGCCTCAAAGGCACTGTATAGTCTCAAACGCACTGTATAGCCTCAAACGCACTGTGGAGTTTTGAATACAAATCTGATTGCCCTGCTGTGGCCAGTCAGAATGGCGTGAGGGAGTGAGTGAGTGAGTGAGTGAGGGAGGGAGGGGATGTCTTGGTGGATGTGGCGATGTACCTGAAGCAGTAAGTGGTTTGTTTAGGGTAGATGGTTCTGTGCGCGTGTGTGTGTTTAGAGAGCTTTTCTCCAGTCTCTACAGCTGGCTGCTTCTTGTGCCCCTGCTGTTGCGTGTGTGGGGGCGCGTGTGTGTGCTTGTGGTGGTGGTTGTGGGTGCTTGCGAGCAGGATTAGGACCTGGAGCAGATTCCGTGTGCAGCTTCAGCGAGCGCCGAACGGGGCTCACAATTACTGATGCATGACAATAAAATGCAGAGCATGAAATTAGCTGTGGCTGAGAGCTAAATTGCTACTGTTCTTTTTTTTTCTTCCTCCTCTTTTTCTCTGTCTCTCTTTCTTTTTTCCCCTCCCTTTCTCTTTTGTTTTTCACTTTTGACATTCAGTAATATATTCATGCCTACCCACCCCACCCACCCCACCTCCTCCCTTCTTACTGCTTGGAGCAAACAGCATTGCTATTTCACATTAAAAAGGTCCCATTTCAGAAATTCATTAACTGATTTCTCTTCAGCGTGAAGAGGTGGCTACAGAATGGAAGTCTGCTTGCTGCTCTTATTCTGCGCCGGCACACGGATGACTTGAACCTTGTGCAGTGCATGTGTGTCCATGTGTGTTGTTGTATTCCCCTCTCTCTCTCTCTCTCTCTCTCCCTCTCTCTCTCTCTCTCCCCCTCTCTCCGCTCTCCACCCTTTGGTGTGTCTGAGGGAAGAGAGTGATAGAGAGAGAAAGAGAGAGATGGGTTATTAGAAGAATGCAGCACAGTTATTGGGCCTTCAGCAGAGCCTTTTAGCTTCCCCCCTCTCCCATCAATTAGGGAAGACCAAAGAGGCTGCGAGGGACTGCTGTCTCTAATCTGCCATGATGAGGACATGGGCTCGAGCCTCTTCCCAATCCCATTACTCATCTCTCTCTCTCTCTCTCTCTCTCCTTTCTCCCTGTCTCCCTCTGTTCTTTCTCTGTCTTTCTTTCATGCTCTCTCTCTCCTTCTCTCTTTCTTTCATGCTCTCTCTCTCCTTCTCTCTTTCTTTCATGCTCTCTTCTTCTCTGACTACAGCAGAGCTGTTAGAGAAGAGCTGTGCTGCACCCACACCATAAAGCCAGAGTAGAGCTTTCATCGTGAGCGAGCTCTGTACATTTTAATCATTATACGGTGTCAAAATCACAGTCATGATCATTCTTGTACTGACTGTTGTCAAAATGCCAAAATTATGACTTTGATATGACACTACGCCATAGTATCCCAATACTAATACTGAAACAATACCATGGCAACAGCTTTAAACATCATTGGAGTAATCAAACAGGCCTAGATGACATTTTGTTTTTTTAATTCAAATATAGCTTTCATTAAAGGCCTGATTAAAATGCCATTCTTAGTATCCATATTAATAAACTTAATAACATTTATTTTCGTTTCCTTTATGGTATCGGTGCACGGTGCTTCACTAGTACAGAGTACAAATCAGCCTTCTTTTTTGTAGAATACAGTATGCTTTGAAACGAAACGGTGACCTACCTACCCTCATCATAGGCTAGTCTGTAATACAGTTGATGTTCTAATATCGTTTGATATGTAGACTTTTTTGCGGAATGTGGGGAAACTTTTCTTTGTATTTTTGTGTTTCAAAATGTATTCCTCCCTTACTTTCGCATTTGTAGGAAACAAGTGGATCGAGTTCATCCTTGTTTTTCCTGAAGTGTAATCTAACTCTGGCAGACGCAGTCTTCTTCTGCATGTCTGATTCCCAGGCATGAGTCTGGTTTGGCCATGTGTGTGTAGCCTACATCCTGTTTGCCTTTGACTGTGAAACTTGTCACTGTCTGTGCTCCACTGATTGGGTGCGCCTCGAATTTTGTGAGTTAAACGAATCTCATTGCGGCCGTTTCTTATCTTGCGGATGTTTTCACAGTTGCTTATGACGTTCCCTGTCTCCTTCTCCTGACATATCGCAGAGCGTATTTCACCAACTAAATTTATTTACCTGCTCCACTTGAAAACCGGAGGTGCAGGCAATATAGAGAGAAGATGGCAGTGACTGTTAAACCTTTAAATTACATGTCACTGTCGAGTGAGTATCGGCGAATGGAAAGAAAGCTTCTGACATCTAGAGAGCGCTATCACTTCTCAACAGGGAAAGGATTGTGCACATCAGTGTATTCCTATGGCAAAGATACGTTTGAATGACACACATTTTTGTTAATGCCTTAATGAAACTGCAGTATAGCCTTTAGCTTCAAAAATATGCTTAGTTGTTTGATGTGCCATAACTAAAAAGAATTGTGTGAAGTTTGGCGTAGATCTTAGCATTGGCTTATTTCTTTCTTTCTGCAATTAATGTTGTCTTTGTGCGTTTGTGTGTGTGTGTGTGTGTGTGTGTGTGTGTGTGTGTGTGTGTGTGTGTGTGTATGTGCGTTTCTATTTGTTTCTGCCAGTTGTAGTCTTGCATATGTTATTCTGTGGCCATTTCCATGGATACCTGTGGTGAATAAGCAGTGCAAGTTTAGCTTCACCATCTTGTGCTCCCGTGCTCCTGTTGTCCTGTTCGGTTGGACTCGACTGCTAGCCTCCCATGGCCACGTCTGACGAAGAAGGAGCTCGGCTTCCTTGAAACAATTTGCCATCTGCACTTAATAGGCTTTGAAGGCAGCCTGATTGGGCAGGCCTGCAGGCTCTTGGCCAGTGGTTTAATTATATGGCTGATGGCGATGGTGGGCTGACCGGTGTGGTGTGGTGCAGTGCGGAGAAAGTGAGAGTGAGCCGCCTCTGGCAGGTGGACCCTCAAAAGACAGAATTGCTTTTAGCAGATAGATGGCCATCTCGTTGACTGGACCGGAGGAAGAGGAAGGGGCAGAGAGGAAGAGGCCACTGTTCCCCGAGACGGCTGAGTGAGGCCCAGTGGATTCTGCTGATCGCAGCGAGGTCTCCTCTCTTCTGTTGTCTTTCTTTTGCCTGTCCTAATTGTACACTTGATTTGTTGTGACAGAGCTCACCTGGCAATTTTCACAGATGGGATTCAGCGTATCTCTGTTTGTTTCTGCTTTGTGGTCAGAAACAAGGATATAGATTTCAGTAGTTATGCAGAAAATGTGAGTATCAGATGTTTATTTTTATTACACGGCTCTTCAGAGTGCTGCAGAACGTTCCATTCACATGAAAGGCCCGAACGTTGGGAAGGCCCAATGTTAAATCTAAACGGGATAAATCAACGGGAAAACATTTAATCACCGCTGTCAATGGCAACGGGTTTTGTGCTTCTGATTAATGTCTTTCATATCACTACACAAGGACTGGAACTTCATTCAAACGTGAAAGCAGACGGTTGATCAGCAGCTGTGTTCTAAAGAATGTTTGATTCAAGTTCAGCAGCGTGTGTTGCGAACTAGGCCTATTTGTTTCTCAGCAAATGCCACGATGAACGGTAACAAATAGGCTAGGTTATGTAGGCTAAAGTCATATCGTGGGGAGTTTATTATTTCGCTTTGGCAAGTAGCCGTATAATGTAAGCCAGTAATGACCGGCGTTCTATACATTATCCCTTACTTAATTCATGAATTCCCCTCTAAATCCATTATTTTCTAATCAATTCCTATTAAATAATGAGTATTATTTATAACATTAGAGATTTTAGCAGCAGTTGAGTAACTCTCTGAGCTGGCCAGCCCCTGTGTCATCAGCTGTTAGAGCACTTTCACTTAACATGACAGCCATGCCCAAAAGCCAATTAAAAATGTATATCTCTAACTATATATTACCTTGATCTTGACAACATGTTCCTATCTTCAAGATCTAGTTACATGATCATTATATTAATGACCATGAAGGTTTTCTGACAGGCATAACACGGGGGGCTTAAATAGACATGAAGTGGATTGGTTAGCACTGTGAGGGGGATGGAGAGAGAGAGAGTGAGAGAGTGAGGGAGAGAGAGAGATCCAGGCATACTCCGTCACTCTCAAAATCCCTTATGAAATGCGTGCTGTAGCATACAGTTACTGCCGTGGCCTCCGTAGAGGATGCAGCGAGGGGCGTTTAATTTCAGCTAATCTTAACAACAACACACACACACACACACACACACACACACACGTCCAGCACGACACACATGACACACACACTCACACACACACACACACACACGTCCAGCACATGACGCACATGACACACACACACACACACACACACACACCACTGACCCAATGCTATTGCCCAGTGGGCTGCAGTCTGACAGGAAGTCTATTGATCAGCCGGAATCGAGGTGGTGAGGAGGTGGATGAGCATGTGACTCTCATGTCTCTCCAGACAACAGAGCTCCAGTATGCCATCTGTGTGTGTGTGTGTGTGTGTGTGTGTGTGTGTGTCTGTGTGTCTGTGTCTGTGTCTGTGTGTCTGTGTGTGTGTGGCCCATGCCCAGCTCATCCCCACTCTCCTACCTCCACCCCAAGCAGAAGCCCAAACTTTAGTTTATCCTCAGGCGCTGGACATATGGCACCACAGGATTCAGCTGGACTGACCTCATCTCCTGCTAGCACGTCCGCTTGTCTCTTCCACGGCCCTCCTAGAGTGCACACAGAGGGTGCTGCAGGGTGGAAGGTCAACAGGTCCAGTAAACTGCTCATAGGTCTAATACAAAGGTCATGAGTTGGAGTTCTTGGGAACACGCATTCAAGATATGTTCAAATAAATCTCCTCCGATTAATTATGATTGAAGTGGCTTTCATTTAGATATGAATGGCATTTTAAATAGTGTATTGTGATAAGTCGTTACAAAACGTTTGTGAAACGTTTCCTTTCTTCTGCTCGTGCAACGTGTTGACTCTCCTCTGCTCTGGTGTGTGTGCTGAGTGGAAACAGGCGAGCTGCGTGCCTTGTCTGTGATATCTCTCCACGGGGGGAAGTTGTTTTGAACTTGCCTGTAATTAGCGGACACACCGAGAGCACCTTTATCAGCTTGCTCACTTTGAATTTGGAGAGCTATTGATTTTAAAAGGCAGGCACACACACACACACACACACACACACACACACACACACACACACACACAAAGTAATCTCTCACTCGTACTAACCTTATACCTGAATGCCCCAGGATAACTTTCTGTATGTTAGATGGGACAGGAGCACACACTTATTTAACATTAATTACAAACATTGTTTAAAGAAACACGTCGACTTTTTGGGACTTTAGCTTATTCATCGTATTCCCCAGAGTTTGATAAGTCGATATATATAACCTTCTCGTCTCAATGCGTGCAGTTACTCGGTCTGACGTACCCACCGCTAGCTTAGCTTAGCACAAGTGCTTCGAAGTGGCCAGCTTCATTAGCTGTGACAAAAGAATTCCAACATTTTCCTATTAACATGCTGTGATTTGTAAAGTTACAACGTGTACAAATAGCAATGTCAAATGAGACACAGGCCTTTTTTAAGCTTATGCATACTGGGTACTCGAACTCTGAGGAATACGGTGAATGAGCTAAGGTCCGAAAAAGTCGGCGCGTTCCTTTAATTGTTTATAAACAGTATCTACGTACCTATACATACATACACACACACACACACACACACACACACACACACACTTACAACCTTACCCTGTGGCAGACCCAGCATATGTTTCTAAATCCCAAATCTCTCACACACACACACACACACACACACACACGGCGCAGGCCCTCAAACTCTAGCCTCTGGGAGGTAAAGGCCAAACATAGTGCCTGTGTCTGAGATGTCTGTGTGTGTGTGTGTGTGTGTGTGTGTGTGTTTGTCTGTCGGCATCACGACTGTCACTCAGCTGGTGCCTGTGATGGGTAAACACCAGGCTAATAGTCTCATCTCAGCGATGTTATGATTCAGACATGGAGTCAGACGCACCGAAGGCCAAACGATATGTCTTATGTCATATGTCAAATGTCAAGACTAGTAAGGATCAGAAGACACTGCATTGTCTTTTCTAGTAATTCCGTAATAGTAGTGATGGTGCGTGTAAGTCTGCATGAAACGGCTAGATTGAGGGTGTTGGAGCAAAAGAAGTTCCACACTGACTCTTACACTGACTCATTTAAGGCTGCCCCCCCACCGCCCCCCCCCCCACCTCTTTTTCCTTTATAAAACAACAACTTGTCAACAATATTCAGATCAAAGCCCAGTGACTGTCTAACAATGGATCTGGCTTTCGGCTCTGATCCTGTTTGGATCTGGGTAAGATGAAAACAAACCCCATTCCAGAGTTAAATAACCGTGCTGCTCAATTATCCCCGTCACTGGGACTTAATGCCCATTGGCTTACCCACACAACACAAGCTAGGCTACCATATGTGTCTCTGTTTCAAACAAATGGGCGAGTGAGCGTGCGCTGTTAATAATCCTAAGACACCAGTCACACAAGCATTTCGGAGCTTTAGTCCCACTCAATTAGATCCTTCTCAAGCACTTCAAGCTGTGCGAGGTGCCTTTTGAATGGAGCCTTTTGACCTCCCCCTTATCCTTCTAATCAGATCGACTCTTTCATCTGGATGCTTTGGCAAACAGGAAGCTGAACTTCATGACTGTGCAAACACAGGCGTGTGTGTGTGTGTGTGTGTGTGTGTGTGTGTGTGTGTGTGTGTGTGTGTGTGTGTGTGTGTGTGTGTGCGTGCGTGCGCGTGCGTGTGCGCATGTGTGTGTGTGTGTGTGGTGTTTAATAACAGGCAGGATTAAACCAGAGGCGAGATGTCGGCGTTGACGTGCCAGCAAGTACAGGTGCTTGTAGTGTAGAGCTACATACTGATGCAGGAGGAAATCAAATAACAAATAAGACGTGTTCTACTGGTGTTGACACACAGAGCCGTATTAGCATATTTGGTCTAGTAGCAAAATGAATGAGTTGACAAGCTGCTGGCTTGTAGAAAGATTGTCAGCATTGTATTACAGAACATGTTTTTAAAGGTTAACACACAAGTATTTCCTTGTGCTGCTTTTACATTATGAAATGCCTACAACCCAGTGATGAGTTTTAATAACAGTAGTTTGCATTAAGAGCTATGAATCTGTTTTAAAATGCAGCAACGGTAAGGTGTAGCCATTGGCTACAGACGAACCCCCTCAGAGTAGGACGGACTCCTTGGCACCATAGTATACAGAATAAGCTTTATGTTGTAGGATATCCAAAGTGACTTCAAAGAGTGAGGTAAGCTTCTTACTGCGACATTGAGCATGGCATCTCTTTCTGAAATGACATTGCCAAAAGCTGGAGGGAACAAAAATCGGCCTCTGTTTTCCCAAATTAAAATAAGGTGTTTCTGTGAATCACATACCATTGACACTTTTATGGGAACAAATGGTTTTGAAAGCCGATACCTGTGATCTCCGTGAGGCGGAGGAAAAGAAAATATAAAAAGGAAGATGACATCACAGAAATGTGTTCATTCCACATGGAGAGATGGGATCAACACTACGGGGCGAAGAGTGTCACTGTTCCACTTGGCTAACTCATTACTTTATGTTAATTTCTCGTCACCGCCAGGAGTTTGCCCAAACAGACCCTAAGGCTCCTCCATCTGCCTATACAATTTCAAACTGAGATGGGAGGGAGAGAGAGAGAGAGAGAGAGGGTGTGGGAAAAATAAACAAAATAAATAGTAGAGGCTTTTAAAAAGCCTCTGTGCATTTATTGACTGCAGAACATTTTTCGGACGCTAAATTGCTCACTCCCAGGTGTTATATGTGAACTCGTGATTCGTTGTGAAGCAATAACAGCTTGGAAATGCAAAGCACAGTATAGTGATGGCGAGACATTGGTCCTATCACAGAATAGTCTCATCTGCTCTGGGTATACCTACGGAATAACTTTACATGTGATCATTGTGTAGGTGGGATTTTTAAAACAAATCTCTAAATCTAATATTTTGTTTTATTTTGTCGTTGTTGAATAAAATCAGTGTAGTAAAACTGTGTCTGAATATACGGATCGAAAATATTGAAAGAATAAGAATATACAAAAAAGAAATGCATCTAACACGTAACAGAGTGCAGCTGATTTTTTTTTAATTTTTTTTTTTATCTTTTTGTTGGTAGCTGACTGCTTGTTCCTCTATAAGACTCTCAAGCGTAACACAGCAGTTTAAAATAAGCGTGCTCGGTAAGCACTCCCATGTCTTAGAGGTTTAATAGCAAGGTTTCCTAATCAATAAGGCATTAATATGAATCCAGCCCTGTTTGTGGCGAGGCCGCACTTGGGCCCATTGATTAACTTCCGTTCCTTCAGGCCTGCCTCCCGACACCAAGCATGAGCGAGTGAAAAAAGTCGATTAAACAATCACGGTAACAGCTGGTCAGGTTACGGTGGTCACAGATGCACCGACACTGCACCAGGCCACCCTGGAAATCTCTATAAGGTGGAAACTGAACGAGATTGAGGAAGAGTGTAGCTTTTGCTCTAGAGATGAAAACAAAGTAGATTGTAGTTTTACAGAATCCCGTGTCTACCAAAGGACTGTAGCAGAGGGAGCAGAGCTGTGTGTGTTTTGAGTGTTTCTCGTCTTGCTTTGCTAAATAAACAAGTTCTAATTCATCTCTGAACATCAAACTTGGTGCAAGCTGAAGGAATAATTAAAAACTGATTAAATGAAGGAAAGTACAAGCAGACAGATTTTTAAAATACAAATGTTCTGTTAATTCTCTATAACTGTTCAGAATGGCATCCTTTGACCATACGTTTTGTTTTGTGTCGACAAAAGATATTATCTCATCTCCCCAAGCCTCAGTGACAAAACCTTCCTCATATAGGCAAAGGAAATTAACTGCATTGTGTATAAACTGCAGGACAGTGTTTTATGCAAGTGAAAAAAGCAAAACCATACCATTAAATGGCCAGTTAAATACCATTAACTGACCCGTGTACTAACCTCATAGCTGAAGAAATGTTGTTAAATAAATGTATAAACCTCGGCTAATAGTTGGGAAATCACGGGTAACGCTTGTTTTTAGACGATGAGCGTAATAGCAAAACTATTTAAAGTGGTATTCAGTGATAATGATCCCCCTTACGGTTAATTGTGGACTTTTAAAGATGTTTATAGTTTTTCCCCTATGATAGAAACAAAAACAAAATACATGTATTCTTTTTTTCAAGCGATTTAAAAATATGTCAGTGATTTAAAATACCAAAAAATTTGAACAGTTCCCCTGTGTTGTGCTCCATCCTGTTGCCAATGGCTACGCTTCAAGACCATCCTTTTAACAAACTGTTAGGGTTCTAAATAGACTGTTTATCTTGGATAACTAAGTCAATCCTGTTTTCCTTAGATTGTATAAAAAAAAATCCTTCAGTTAAGCTTTCTATGAAAACTGTAATTGTGTATTTAACTGTATTTTTTTTGTATTTAATCACCTCTGACCTTCAGTACTGTAATATGACACTTCAACTTTTGTGATTAAGAAAATATGACCAGACCCATTTTTTAATCTCCACAAACATATTCACATAATTCACATATTAAAGGTAATCAGAGTAGCCATGTCTCGGAACAGAGATCTATTTTTAGTGTCCACAGTGAATAGTTGGTTCTGCATGTTTGGTTGGTTAATTACTGAATTTGACTGACCTCAAGTCAGAGCACATTTAAAATGTGTTGCAATGTTCTCCTGTTTTTAATTAAAAATGGGCTCTACGGTGAAAATCCTTGACAGACACAAGACATTTTGATTTATTTGTTAAACTGACACAAAACTCTCAATTCATTCAGCCAGCCCCCCCCCCCCCCACCCCTCTGGCCCCCGACACACACACACACACACACGAAAAAAGGAAGGAAGTTCTTCAAAAAAATTTCTTTATATTTCCGTACACGGCCCAAAGATCAGAGATCTGTTTTATTGTGGCAGTGCTGATGTTAAGAGCACAATGTTTCTCTTTCCTGAACCGCCATGGCACCATCATTACTGTGTGTCCAAATTGTCCCGGGCATTGTGCTGGCTGGACGAGAGAAAGGGGAAGGATGGCTTTCGTGCAACCTTTGGAGCTTCCCCCATTAGTGCACTGGCAATAATACACCCGGATGATGGCCCTACAAAGCATTTTTCAAAGGCCATCTAATGGCTTGTGCCTGCTGCCGAAATATGTCATTAATGTCCAGGGCAATTATGAGGGCTGTCAGAGGCATGGCTTTGTGTGGCTCTGCTAGAGGATGAAAGCATGAGGAGTGGAGTGGAGTGGAGAGGAGAGGAGGAGTGGAGGAGTGTTTTTTTTGGGGTGGTGAGGGGTGTAGGAGGCCTCTAATTGAGGTAAAGCTTATTGCCTCACCATTGTCGCCAAAAGGTAGGACGACTGTGGAAGAGAGAGAGAGAGAGAGAGAGAGAGAGAGAGAGAGAGAGAGAGAGAGAGAGAGAGAGAGGGAGGGAGGGAAGGAGAGCGTGAGTGCTATAACTGGCACCCAGGGAACAATGTTAGCAGACAAGCTGTGATACAACACTAGAGTCAGAGAGAGTAAGACAATTCCACTGTATGTTTCATCGTTTTTTTTTTTAAAAATTTTTTTCCGGTGAGTGAGCCTGGCTTTGTGTTGCTTAAAGCTAGCATCCCTCTTCAGTGACAGGTAATTGCCTTTTGTATCAGAGACACACAAGACCCACTGCGCCTTATGCGATGAAAATGATATATCTATCTTTCTATAAGGCTATCTATGGATATCGGTGTCCTCCTCTGTCTACCTTTCATTTAGTGGGCGTGTATATGTATGGATGTTTAGTGTCTCTCACAATATTTAGTGTGTGTCTGTATATATGTATGACTACACACACACACACACACACAGACTCATATTTTGTTTTGCTCGTAAATCTTTCCTCTCCTCTGGGGTTGTGTCACTTCCAGGCCCCACAACTTTATTTGCGTCACTGTTTCCTCGGTGTGTTTACAGAGCCAGATAAGGGGCTTTAAGCAGAGACTGCATAATGAACTCGGCGGTGGTGGGGATTACGGTGACATTGTCCGACGTGGAATGATTCAGTCCAAAATGAAATGCTTCCTATAACGTACAGAATAGGATGGTAGAGGAGTCCTAATTTCGGCAATGTCAAGCTGTCCACTAATAAATAAATATATAAGTATAAGTATATATACTCTTTTGATCCCGTGAGGGAAATTTGGTCTCTGCATTTATCCCAATCCGTGAATTAGTGAAACACACTCCGCACACAGTGAACACACAGTGAGGTGAAGCACACACTAATCCCGGCGCAGTGAGCTGCCTGCAACAACAGCGGCGCTCGGGGAGCAGTGAGGGGTTAGGTGCCTTGCTCAAGGGCACTTCAGCCGTGCCTACTGGTCGGCGTTCGAACCGGCAACCCTCCGGTTACAAGTCCGAAGCGCTAACCAGTAGGCCACGGCTGCCCACAAATATAAATACACACCCTCACACACCCCTTGGGCTTTGCCCATGCTGTTGGCCTGTGCAAGGGCCTGTGTGTTCATCTGCCCACAACAGTCTTCCTTTCTTTCCCCTTTTTTCTCACCATTTTGTACACCATTTATTTCTCCTCCAATTTTCCTCCATTTTCTGTTGCTTTGTTTTCGTAAACTTGTGTAA
>NC_055975.1:27957842-27975342 GCF_018492685.1 Alosa sapidissima | reverse complement strand
ATCTGGCAATCAATCTAACTGCACGTAGTTTGGCCCGAACACAATTGCTGTTCTCTGGCGTGATCAATAGGGGTTTGCATTGGACAGCGGCAGTGGCCGAGAGCTGTGTGGTGATTTGGGGTTGTGCTCTTTGTGCTGTCCGTAGGTGCACCTGCGCTCAGCGGAGAGGCTGCGGGACCTGTGCTGCGCCAACAGGGGCACCTTCATCAAGGTGGGGCAGCACCTGGGCGCCCTGGACTACCTGCTGCCCCAGGAGTACACCAGCACGCTGAAGGTGCTGCACAGCCGAGCCCCCCAGAGCACCTTGGACGAGATCCAGCAGGTCATCCGCGAGGACCTGGGGAAAGAGGTCAGTCAGTGTGTGTGTGTGTGTGTGTGTGTGTGTGTGTGTGTGTACTGTATGTTCACAAATACAGTGAAAAGTCATGAAGTCACCATGGTGGCTTTAGTAGCAGCAGGTCAGTGTGTGTGTGTGTGTGTGTGTGTGTGTGTGTGAGAGAGAGTGTGTGTGAGAGAGAGTGTGTGTGAGAGAGAGTGTGTGTGTGTGTGTGTGTGTGTGTGTGTGTGTGTGTGTGTGTGTGTGTGTGTGTGTGTGTGTGTGTGTGAGAGAGTGTGTGTGTGTGTTTGTTTGTGCGTGTGTGTTTGCACGCACGTGTGTGAGTGCATGTGTGAGCGTGTGAATATGTGTGTGTGTGTTTGTTCACGGATACCATGGTGGCTTCAACAACAGCTGGAGCTGCAGCCATTGAGCACACAGCACGTTCAACAGCATCAAAAGATATAAAGCTCAACTGTAACACAAAAATTGTCTATGAAGGTATTCAATAAAAGGTATCCATCCTTTAAAAACACCAAGAGGTACAGTAGCTGTGTGTTTACATACCTGTGTAGATGTGATTATTTTAGAGGGCAAAGATAAGGTGGCAATGGGCGAATTGCTATGATATTCAACAATTTATGTTCTGAGAGAGAGAAGTGTACAGCCACTGTCGTCTTCGTCCCATATCTCCTCTGTTCCTCTCTCAAGAGTGGAATGTCTGTGGCATCGCCGACCCGTCTAATGTGTTTCAGAGGAGCCTGGAATAACAATCGACCGGATTGAAAAAGACCTCTTACGGGCTGTTCCTTTCATGCCCTGTTGCCTCCCATCATTGCTCTGTACTCACTTTTGCCCTCCAGAGAGGCAGGACCTTCACTTGTACCCACCCAGCTCACAAACAGAGGGGGAGCGGAGGTCGGGGGGGGGATGGCAGAAGGAACTTTTTATCGGCTGGGGCGCAATAATTAGTTGGTGGTGCACATTTTCCCCGCCTGGTCATGACTGATGTGTGTGGGGTGGGGGTGTTGTTGCCGGGAGTGCCTTGTCAGGGGGCTGTGTGCACGCTGAGATTTGGTGGCTCTGATTCCAACTCTATGGCTTTGGATAGTCACATGGAGATCCATAGTAAGGTGTTGTGGAACAGTCTCACCGCCCAGGTTCGGCTCCCTAACCCAACGCCACAGGTCCCGGTCCCATTGGATAAAAACGTCTTCTTAATCCCACTCAGGTTTCTTGTACTCCTGCTCTACTCAAGGTTACATAAGGTAATACTTTCCCCTCACTTGATTCTGTACAGTACCTCCCATAGGCTGCAGTATATAACTGCACACCCGAAGCCACCACTCCAAGCACATCCAACTGGTTTCACGAGCACAAAGAACAGCTGGATGTTTTCTGGCCTCTTTGTATCAATTTCAAACACGCTGTAGTAAAAGATTACTCACCCGCAGGCTGCAGGAATGCCTCATTTTTGCCCACTGTTTGTTGCCAAGGTCACGCGTAGCGCGGTAACAGGCCCAGAGTTTGACCTTGACTGCTGAAATTACAGAGACTCCAGCAGCAACCTTTCATCAGGAGCTGAAGCCAGTAGCCAATAAGGCACAGGCCCACCCCTTGGTGACCTTGACAACGCGCCGGCCTCATGGGCTTCTCTGAGGTGGCCGCACCTCTGCAGTTTTATTATTGTAATTATTAGGGCTAATGGAGCTCACAATGGTCACTCTCTCTTTCTCTCTCTCTCTCTCTCTATGTCTTTATCTCTTTATCTCTTTAACACACTCACGCACCCTCTTATGCTCTCTGACATGCACACAGGCAGACACAATCTCACCCTAACATACACGCACACATGGGCACACACATATTATCATCTCCCAGACATACTGTACAGTACATACACACAAACCCAGGTAGACACACACACACACGCATACACATACACACAGGTACACACACACACACACACACTCACACACACATACACATACACGCAGGTGGACACACACACACACACCCACACACACACTCACACACACATACACATACACGCAGGTGGACACACACACACACACATACACACAGGTACACACACACACACACACACACACACACACACACACGCATACACGTACACACACACACACACACACACGCATACACGTACACACACACACACACACACACACACGCATACACATACACACAGGTACACACACACACACACACACACACACAGGTACACACACACACACACACACACACACACACACACACACACACACACACTGTAGATGGGTAGGGAAAGGGTAGTAGAGGCAGCAGCATTACGTAATCTGAGCCCGGTTGTGACTGGTTTGAGAGTCTGCGATGTTTATTTATTTGTTTTGCGGAGCGGCGGCAGCGCAGTGGAGGAGAGACATTTTGAGGCGCTGATCCCCGGCTCGCTGCGATCGGAGCGAGAGAAGGACCCGGCACGGCTCGTTGGGCTCGCTGCTGAGGGAGAATAATCCGTCTGGCGGCGTGTCACAATAAGAGTCCTGTCCCTCCCAACCCCACCCCACGTCTGCCCGCGATGCTCTTCCTTTGTCTCCCTCGCTTCCTTCATGTCTCTCTATCTGTCTGCCTTTCTTTCTCCCTCTCTCTCTCTCTCACTCTCTCTCTCTCTCTCGCTCTCTCTGGTTCTCTCATCTCTTAATTCTTTCGTTTAAAATTATTCTGCGGTGTTCGCACAGACAGACAGAATTAACCATATTGTGCACGACTTACACAGACGTGGGCACTCAGACACACACACACACACACACACACACACACACACACACACACACACACACACACACACACACATACACATACACATACACAAACACACTCAGAAAGAAGGAGAGAGAGATGGGAAAGAGAAGTGATGTGGAGGAGCCTGATGTTGGCTGTTCCTGGCCCCTCTTCTGCAGTGTGTGTGTGTGTGTGTGTGTGTGTGTGTGTGTCTGTGTGTTTCCTCTCCCTGTGTCCAGTCTGAGGTGTTCATCTGCAGCCAATATTGTTGCAATCTCCAAACACACGTGAGAACTCCACCGCTGGGGTTATAGGTGAGCATTTCTGACTTCTCGGAGGTAATCTACAGTACAGCATCCCCGACTTGTGTTCATATTTATTTATGAGGCTTGGCAGGGCCGCACAGAGACCAAAGTGCTTCTCCATGGCTCTGGTTCCATTTAGATAAGGAATTATTGATATCGCAGAGGTGCAGGGCAACATAAAGACTGCAGCCATCGCAGGCTTTCCTTGCTCACACGTTGCCCGCTAGCGTCTATAGTTTTTCCCGCTATCTTTCGCTTTCCCTGGGTTGCTTCCTCCTGAAGACTGTGTGTAGTACACATCGCCTTAATGAGCCTGTCCACAGACGTAGTACTACACGGAGGGGGGGGGGGGGGAGTTATTTAGTTCGGCCCGAAAACAAAGATAAATGTTGACGTTAAATGTAGCTGAATGGAAGATGACGAATGAACCGCTAGACATCAAAAGTGGTCTTCTGTGGACATTCATTAAACTAATGCAGAGCCTGGAATTCGAGATGTAGTCCCCTGGCTCTATATAGCTGTAGTTTCATGTCTTTATTAGTTGTCAAATCATTTCGTTAGCCATTTTTTAAATATGCGTTTGAATTAACTTGTACGGCTGAATTCACCTAATTAGATCCTAGAGCAAGCTGTCAGTCTCCGTCATCCCCTTTTCTTTTCTCCCGCAGTCCTTTCATGATGTTATGTTATGTTGCATGAAGTTATGCCTCATAAACGTGTGAGCCTCACTGGTCCTTTTGAGCGTATTTTTAGCACGTCTGCACTGGCTGGCAGATAGACTACCAGCTCCGTTCCTCTCCTCTCAGCGCTGATGTTGCTTTCCTTTCTCGCGCTTTGGAAAGCAGTGAGGTTTTTGTGCGTGTGATTTATAGATTTCACTCTGAACATTGAGTTTCTGAAGAGATTAGCGCCGCCTGAGCGACAGTGTGGAACATGCGTGTGATTGTTCCGCAAACGTTCCTCAAACAGCTTTATCCAGATGTTCCGTGTGTTTTCAAACGGGGCCTCCAGCTTTATGCACGCCAGCCTTCCCAGAATGCCTTCAAAGCCCAGCAGTAATGTTGCCGTTGTCACAGTTTCAGATTGCAAGTTTACGTTCAACTCTGGGAAGTTTATTCAGCGATTTTGTAAAAAAATAAATAGGTGATTTTGGCCCTAAACGTTTTGAAAATTGTGATGATTTTGATTTGTGAATGTTTTGGTGTGCTGCTCCAATTAACGTTATATCAATCCAAATGACTGTATATCCTGCGGCATTCCATATAACACTTCATCTGCACCCGCTGCCTGTGGCTGTCGTGTTGTTTTAACCTTCAATCGAGTGCGCCTTTATTGTTAACATCCAGCTAACAAAGAGCGATATGGTTTTTCAAGGTCAGCTGTTAGCTTGGTGCCTGGAGGCATTGTATCCCGAAACCCCTTGAGAGCGTTGCACACACTCTTACCCCCTCCACACACACACACACACACACACACACACACACACACACACACACACACACACACACACACACACACACACACCATGTCCAACCTCGGAGTGAACTCAGCTCAGGCTGTGCAGTGCCTCGCTGGGGTGAAAGCAAAGACAGGACTCGGAAAGGTGTCAGAGCCAGTTGACTCATGCATGTCTGAATATTTATCAAAGGTAATTATCACGTTCACTAGATGCATGGGCCGGAGGGGCCATCGCATTCAGCGCCATCCTGTGAAATATCTTACTCGTAATATTATGCAGAGCAGATGTGCCCTCCACGAAGAGTGATGATGCCGTGGAAGGTTTCCGTTTTCTTTGGAGGAGAGGGGAGTGTGTTTTATCAGTTTGATGGATGATGCACTGAACTGTTGAATTTCTGTGAGGTAAATGCATCGAAACTGACAGGAGATTAATACGAAAGTAGCATAACTTTCCTTAAGGCCATGCATAAGCAAGAGTTCAGTGGTTTTAAGTGCCAAAGCAATTAAAGTTTGCGTGCTTCTTATGCTTTTCGTTGCATTACATTACATTCTATTGTATTTTGTTAGTCAATGTTTTAAACTTGAGTATGACAATGACGTGTCCGGTCTTCACACATTTCACACAAAATAGACACTGACACAGGGAAGGTGAGGGGTCTGGCATCACATCAAGAGTCTAGAATTAGCAGCCCCCACTCGCTAAATGTGAGTACAAATCTGTGTTGGCGAGTACAATGAGCAAGGTCAGTTGCCATTGGTGGATTGTTGACATACGTTTAGTGATCAGACAGCCTCATATAGGCCCATGCACTGCATGTTTGTAGGCATATCCATAGTACACATATGCCAACAAAGGTTTTGACAAACTGACATACACAGACACAGGCATACTCAAATTATCACACTCTCTCACTGTCTGCTTCTCTCTACACACACACACTCTCTCTCTCTCTCACTTTTCTTTCTTTGTTTCTTTCTCACTCTCTCTCTCTCTCTCTCTCTCTCTCTCTCTGACACATACATACATACTGTACATCTCTGACACACACACACATACACACTACAGATGGTAGTATCTTCTTAAATACCCAGGTGAACCAATCACAGTCAATGCTATTTATTAACATAGGCAGACTCTATTAACCTTCCTCTGCCGTGTCCTTATATGACATCAGCTGTCAATCAAGGCCCAGACACTGGTTAGCGCACCGACCCAGGATCACATCGAGGCAGAGACCCGGCCCACATTCAGCCTGGATCTGGTCCAGACCTCAAGTGTGTTCAGGTCCAGACCAATGACTATATATACAGTCATTGGTCCAGACCTACATGTAAGGTGTACTCAGAAAGAGCAATTGTGGTCTAAACCCAAAGGGTGTTGAGATTCGGTAAGGAGAGTTTGAGGCAAACTGGTTTTCCTTGAACTTTTTTTGAAAGTTTTTATGTAAAACATTCCAAATAGTTTGATTCAATCGGAAACCCTTAGGGCAGCGTCCATGTGTTATCGCTGAAAACTACCTCCTCAGTCAGCGTGTGTTTTCATACGAGATAGATAGATAAATAAATAAACAAATAAATGTTATGAAACGTTTACTAATTTGAATGCAAATCTGATCTTGAAGTAGCCTCAAGTCTTGAGCAGTTAATGTTAATAACATGTTTATGAGCTAAAATGCTTGTTATTACATGTCTTCTTTGTGGCTGGCTGTGAGATTTTGATTTTATTATTATTATTATTGGTATTTTGGCCAGTCTGTTTTAGTGGTGGTAGAATGTAGTGGTGGTGTTGTTTAATATTGCAAAATGGCACGTACAGGAACACTTGCGATTGTGTTGCTGGTCGTGCTGATGGCACGCTGGACCAGCTTTTAGTGACATTACCCTCCCTGGCTGTTGCAAGCGCCTCGCTTTGTTTTGTTTTGCTTTTTAGTCACATCAATCACCATCAAAGCCTGTGTCATAGCCAATCACTCATGCCTCTGCCCCTCCCCTACCCTCGGCTCGGCTTATTTATTTATTTCTTATTTAACACTTTTGCCCTCTCTGCTGCAGTGCGATGTGTGAAAATGAAACGCAAGGACGTCTATGAGTCAAGTCCCTTTAGCCAGAGTAGCACGTGGCGTTAGCTGCGGCCAGCTATATATAGCTCTTGGTTAGAAACTCTCCAGGCCTGTTCTTAATACTTTTTCTTGTTTTCGCCGACTTTATTTTTCTTTAAAATTTCGTTTTGGCTCCCAACATGGCGGTCCTCCGCAGTGTCCTTGGGAAGGACGTGTGCTGGCTCCTTGTTCCCCGAGTCGCGTTCGACCGGCAGATTAGCTAAATTGTTGAGAGCGTTTTTTCGTTGGGTGGAGATGGATGAGGCCGAGGCGAGGCAGCATTAGCGGCTAATTTTAATAAAGCTTCGCCGTGGCGTCGGTCATCCTGATGGATGGCACGGAGAAAGCAAAGGCGCAGACACAGGTGCAGAGAGAGAGAGAGAGAGAGAGAGAGAGAGAGAGAGAGAGAGAGAGAGAGAGAGAGAGAGAGAGAGAGAGACAGAGAGAGAGAGAGAGAGAGAGAGAGAGAGAGAGACAGACAGAGAGACAGACAGAGAGAGAGAGAGAGAGAGAGAGAGGGAAAGAAGAAGAAGAGAAAGAATGGAGAGAAAGAAAGAAAAGAGACGACTCAGTTCCGACGTGCCCTCCTCCGCGCTCTCTGACCCCATTAATCTCGAGCTCGGGAATGGACACGCTGCCCCCCAGGCTCTGGCCACCTCCGCTGGGCAGACACACAGACCCAGCAGGGGCCTACAGGGGCCGAGGAAGTGGGGTCTACAACTTAAGTGTCTGTCTGTGTGTGTGTGTGTGTGTGTGTGTGTGTGTGTGTGTTGTGTATCCATCATGTATGCTTGCATTTGTGTTTGATTGTGAGTTGTATTATGTGTGAGCATGCATGCGTGTGTGAATAGGTTTGAGTATGAGTTAGTATGTGTGTTTTTGTTTCTGTTTGTGTTTTGCTGTATGTTTGCATGTGTGTGTGGGCGTATGGGCGGAACGCTGTGAGATTGGAGCCATTAGGTCAGCCCTGCCAACAGCAGATGTCAGGACTGGCTTAGCATAGTGTAGAAGCCGTATGGCTCGCTCTAGTCAGAGGACAGAGACTGGACGATGGACACGCTTGAAGGTACTACTGCGACCGCACCCAGTGACCAGTCCCCAGGGACTACAGTGGAAGTGGATGCTTTAGGAAGAGGCAGGGAACTTTAGAATATTGGGGTTTGTTAAGCATTGTCTGGGCAACTTTAGAATGTTGGTGTTTGTTAGGCATTGTCCGGGCAACTTTAGAATGTTGGGGTTTGTTAGGAGTGTCTGGGCAACTTTAGAATGTTGGGGTTTGTTGAGCATTATCTGGGCTGTGCAAGCCTCTCCCTTGGGCTGGGAACAGACCTCCCGATTTGTTGAATCACAACCCGATAAGAACGAGATTGAGTAGACATAACCTACAGACGGAGTCTGGTACGATTAGTTATGAGCACGAATGGGCGGGTCAAGAAAATATCAAACATGTTTGAATGAATCTGGATTGTGGAAAAGAATCACAAAGGATTCAGATCTGTCACACAAACACACAAACTATTCCAGCCAGGACTGAACACCACGACTATCGTTGACTCCCTCGGACTTCCCATGACCGTCACAGACGTTCCATCCCTTCAAAATCAGGCTTAAAGATCAGGTTCCCAGCATTAGGAAGAGGCAGACACTCAGAGGGCCCTCCGCTGAGTCCTCTTCTACTGCTTCTGTTCAGTCAGGGGGGAAGTAGATCCTGACCCTCTGACCATGATCACAATTTCAAAAGGGGAATGACCTCATGTTTAGAATCTGGGTAGAATCAGGTTTAACTCACTCAGCCCAGAGCACTGTTCCACTTTTGTGCTAGTGCTGCCTCTCCTAAAGCAACGTATTAAATGTTATTTACTACCATGTAAAACATCATCTTTTCTCCCCCTGCCCCTGCCCCTCCCCCTGCCCCTGCCTCTGCTCATGTGTGTGCCTCCATCGGCCCTGCCCCTGCCCCTGCCCCTCCCCCTGCCCCTGCCTCTGCTCATGTGTGTGCCTCCATCGGCCCTGCCCCTGCCTCTGCCCCTGCCCCTGCCCCTGCCCCTGCCCCTGCCTCTGCTCATGTGTGTGCCTCCATCGGCCCTGTTGCATTTTCAATTACACGGCAGCCGGCTGAGCATGGAAATGCGCATCATTTCCCTAATGATCTGCAGGATGAGATCAGCCCCTAATGCACTTCTAGGGCTGCTGTCGCAGGGGCAGGACACACACAACACACTTTCTACATGCCGTGCGTGCGTGCGTGCGTGCGTGTGTGTGTGTGTGTGTGTGTGTGTGTGTGTGTGTGCTGTGCTGGCAGCTATGATTCATGACTGCCATTTCTTACTCTCTCTGTCTGTCTTGGCGTTGTTCTGTTTCCCCCCTCTGCTCTGTCTCGTGTGGCATTTCAAGCGTATGCTTTGCTGCAGTGGCTTCACAGCTGGATTCCCAGGCCTTCGTTTGGTGTGGTTCTCTCAGAAATGACACTCCTATTTTTCATGTGCACGTTCTCTTTGAGGGCTTGTCTTTTTACAGATAGCCTGTCTGTTCGCCTTTTGCCGAAACAAGGGTTGAGCTCTCTTTTGTGTGTCTCTTCTGCTCTAATGCGGGCACATACACAAGAGAGAAGTCCTGCAATGTTTGCTTGAGAGTGTGTCTTTGTGTGTGTTTTTGTGTTTCTGTATATAATGAATATCTCTGCTTTGTTTGTTTGTGTATACTGTGTATGTGTATGTGTATGTGTATGCATGTGTATGTGTAATAGAGGGGAATTTCTGCTACGTTTATTTGTTTGTTTTGCTGGTGTTTGTTTATCTGTGTTTGGTGTGTGTGTGTGTGTGTGTGTGTGTGTGTGTGTGAGAGAGGACATGACCCACTATCCTCTGACAGGCGCTGTCCTCAGCTGTATAAATGGTGGTCATGCGGACTCCTCCTGTGTCAGCTCACTGGGCGAGTGCTCATTCAGCTCAGAGCCTCAGAGCCACCCCCCCCCCCCCTCCCCTCTCTCTTTCTCTCTCTTTATCTCTCTCTCTCTCTCATGCTCACTCACTCACTCAGTTGCTTTGTACTCTTGAATTTCCCCTGGGGATCAATAAAGTATCTATCTATCTATCTATCTATCTGCTCTGCCATCAACCAGCCTTATTTGCTTTATTTACATCCTGCTCAGGCCTCTGCCTCTGTCTATCGCCTCCCAACACACACACACACACACAGTCACACTCTCTCTCTCTCTCACACACACACACACACACACACACACACACAGTCACATGGTCACACAAACACACACTCACACACACACACACACTCACACTCACACTCACACTCACACTCAGACTCAGACTCACACTCAGACTCACACAAACACACACACACACACACACACACACACACACACACACACACAGTCACACTCACACTCACACTCACACTCACAGACACACACACACACAGACACACACACACACACACACACACACACATACAAACATACACCAAACGTGTTCACCTTTTCCCTCACTGCAGATGTCTAACAGGCCTGCTTGTAGTCGCTGTAGGAAAGGTGTGTCGCTGCCCCACTCCTGCTGTGGGTGACCTGGCTCAGCACACAGGGCCTCGCCTTAATTGATATCCTGCCGCATGAGCAGCCACCAGGCCTGTTGTTAGCTGCTTAGCATGTGTGTGTGTCTGTGTGTGTGTCTGTGTGTTGCCATTTGTCTGTGTTCCGGATAACGGAAGGAGACCAACCCCCCCCCCCCCCCACACACACACACACACACACACACACACACACACAACACACTCACTAAGCCCCCCGTCCCTGTGTGGAGAGTGTATTCACAGACGGCAGGTCCGTTTCATCCTTCCTGTCTCCATATGGAGCGGTTTACTCCAGTGACACATCGTGCTCAGCTGCGATGCCAAGCCCACTGCTTTTGCCCCATCCAACACCCAGAGGCCTCTTCCAGAGAGAGCCGCACTTTGGACGAGACTGGACTTCATTTTTATGCTTAAAATGTAATGCCATCAAAAAACTCTTTTCTTTTTCTCCTTGTTCAGCATTTATTATGCAGTAAATTCTGTGTCAATTATACTATTTACAGGATATTAAAATATTCAATATCACAAAATAGACAACATGTTCTGTTAGTTAGTATGTGAAAAAAAATATGAATGAAATAAAGCTTTATGTCAAAATTACTTCTCATCATCAACACTCTGTCACAACAAAACAGCAACATTGTCTCTGTTTTGGAGCTGTTAGAGAAAGTGTTTTGGCAGGATATTTTGGCTGAATCGGAGGCTAACCGCACCATTTGTGGTGACATATGTGACCCTACACTGAAGGATCTGGAGTTCCTCCTTTAACATGACTCGGCAATCTGTCAGCTCGGCTGTGATTTCGTGAAAAATATACTGTGATTGCAGTTGGTCTCTCTGCATAAAGACTCTGCTTGGTAAGATGTTGGTTTGAAAGTCACATGTAAAAAAAGACAGAAAAGGTGACAGGAGAGAGAATTTGAAATTATTTGACCCTTATTGGATTCAAATGTCCACAGTGTCAAATGAAAAGACAACAGCGTTGCTTATCTGCCGTAATGTCTTAGTATCAAAGTCTTTTTCCAAATACGTGAGAGAAATTGGATCTTTGCGTAGTTTTCCAGCTTAAGTATTCAGTCTCTCCTGTGAATGTCAGAAATCAAAACATTTGCATTTATGAAGTCAGTGCAAAGGTTCTCCTTTCTCATAGTTCTCGTGGTTCTCGTTTGGCCTGTAGATGCTCTGTAGTGACACTGTGATTCCCCTGCTGTGTGTCAGTCATTGTGACATGTTTGACGTGCGTCACAACAGGGAATCAACAAAGGCCTCAGATTCAAAGAGAGAATACTCACTCACTCGCTCGCCTCACGCTGGCTGAACCCAGAAACCTCGCCCTGCCAGACCATGCGGTGAGTACATGCCTTGGAGCGGCGTAGGGGAGCAGAGATCGGGCCAATTCAGAGACAGGATTTCATCACCTGTAGCGCCCTTGCGATCAGTCGCAGAAGAGCAAGGGTGTGCGAACGACACAAATCCTCCACACACATCACAGAGAGTGGAGCTGCAGGTAGAGAGGCATCTCCAAAGACCCAGCATTAGCTGCAGATGGGGTGTGTGCGTGTCCTAATCCCTAACACAGGCTGGTGAATTGAGGTTCTCTGTCAGGATGTGAGGGGGCAATCGCTAAGCAACGTGGGGATTGCTAACGAAAAGAGGCCCAATGCACTTCTCCAGCCTCGCCTTTCGTCCAATCAGCCGCTACTTCCTTGTTTGGAAATGAGGTCAGAGCCAGTTGTACAGAGAGCATGAGAGCAATGCTACAGGCTCTATAAATAGATTGTGATTGAGATTGTGTCATTTCCTGGACCCTTAACCATCATGTGAAGGACATGGAGGACATTACTTAGCCTAGTCCCAGTGCAATGACTTCCTAGTGGTTGCCATGGTCACAGACCACTCCAGTGCCAACAGGGGACCTTTAAAAATCTGAGTTCATGTGGAACACTGCACTGTTACTTCTGACATGCACTACATTTAAGTCAAAATAAATTCACCTCCATTGTATTAGTTTGGATAACTAACATATTGGAAAACTAAGACATCGGTTGCTTTAAAGCGCTCAAACCCGGAACTCTATAAAGCAAATGGCAGAGAAAGATGACAAGGAACGCGTCTCATGTGTGCTCGCCATCTCAGCTGGAAGAGATTAGGTCATTACTGCAAAGACATCAGATGACATCATCGCTCTCTGGTGTCCTCTGCTCTGTCATGTCCAGCAAAACAGAGACTAATCTACTCATATCTCTCTCTCTCTCTCTCTCTCTCTCTCTCTCTCTCTCTCTCTCTCTCTCTCTCTCTCTTGCGCTCTCTCTCTCTCTCTCTCTCTCTCTCTCTCTCTCCACTTCTCCTCCATTAAGCTGGCGTGGAAGAGGAGCGAAGAGCGTGTGTATTCTGGGCAGGGCGCTTCGGGACTCTGCTCTGCAGCAGCACGGAGCTGTCCAGTGTGATTGCATGTTTGTGTTGTTGGCTGACAGCGGAGGGCAGCAAGTGGATGGACAGGCCACTGTGTGGGGACATGTTAGTGGCCCGAGGCGCTGTGGGGTCTGTGCGGCTCAGTGGCGAGCTGCATCATTACCGCTACCACTCGCGCCCGACACCCAGCACCGGATGCTGATGTGTGATGGCAGCTGGCATGGGGAGTGGGGTGGGGTGTGTGTGTGTGTGTGTGTGTGTGTGTGTGTGTGTGTGTGAGGAGGGGGGGGGGGGGGGGGGGGGTTGCTGCCATTGTTCCCCTTGTTGCCCTGGGTTACCATTCCATCAACAATGGCTCAGGAACCCAAGCTGGGTACATGATGGTTGCGTTTCCATGGCGGCAGACATTCCTCCTGTTGAAGTTCTCGTGCGAAGACTCCAGATGAACTTGCTTCTTGTGCACTACCTCTTTTGACTTCTTTGGTTTCCTCGCACTCACCTCATCTGCAGAGAGGAGGTGTGTGTGTGTGTGTGTGTGTGTGTGTGTGTGTGTAAGAGAGAGAGAGAGAGCTCCCTGCCGACCTCTTTTCCTCCCGAGCCCTCACAGATGAATAGTGACTTAAGTGTAGCTGATTTATTTCATACGGTGAAAAGAGGAGCACTTTAAAGATGAAACGTTATCCTTCTCCCATCTCTCCCCTCTCTTCTGATTAGAAGTAGCCCAGCTGCGCCTGCTCTCCCATTCATGGAGTCGAGTCTCCAAACTTGTTTTACAGCCACTGCAAGTGTGATTGGTTGGTTCGTTCACTCACCGCCTCTCTCAGCTCTCAGGTCAGAGATGCCTTTCCTGCCTTTTTATCCCCCCCTCCCTCTCTCTCTCTTTCTTTCTCTCTCTCTCTCTCTCTCTCTTTACCTTTCCCCCACCCCCCTCTCTCTCTTTCTCTCTCCCAGGCCCTGATCATCTGTACCCTGCTGCTTTTTGTCTGGGCCTCTTCACCCACTTGGGTTCGAGGGGCAGAAAGTGACTTTAGAGTGACTGGAGAGTGGGGGAAATGGAAGCTTGCCATTGATTTGAAATGCGGAAGTAGTTAGGAACTCAATTTATGCGTCGCCTACGTTCGAGTGAGCACGGGGATGAGGGGTTTTGATACTTCTAAACACATTTCCGGGCTTTCATTAGATGCAGGTTTTTTGGTGTCTTTTTTTTGGAATTTGGTTCATTTAATACTCTCGATATTCCTCTGTCAGCATGCGTAATGTGGACCAGATGATCTTTAAACTTCAGATAACTCTCTAGTGCTGTTCGGAGTTTGAAGCTGCTGAATGATTCATTCACGGCCATTTTTGTTCTGCCATTATGTACCCGACAAGCAGCGTTTTTGGGCTCGATCCATCAGACAGACCTGCTCCATTATGTTTACTCTCCGTGAAGTGATGGCTGCTTGATGACCTTCAAGTGCAACTCCCATCACTAGAGATCAGTCTAATCAGTGTTCTTAGTGTCCTACACGGCTATTTTTGTTGTCGTTTTTTTAAGTTGTTTGCGTGAGGAGCAGCCTGATGCTGTTTATCCTGATTTTATTTCCTTGCATTTGCACTCGGAGCCAATAGCCATTCAAACAACACACCCCCCCCCCCCCAATCTAATACTGCACAATGTATCTGTCGTGAAGGACTAGTTTATGCTTGCTGCAAGCACATTGAAGTTGTCTGACTGCTTGTTTCGCTTATTGTGTGCGAGCAGGTTGAGCCAACACAACATATTGGTAGACATGCTGAGTCACACAGCGCTCTGCCAGCCCCTTCTCTGGCATCCTGTTGAGGACAGAAGTAACGTGTCTTGGCCACTGGACTCCCAGAGACTTTCCTGGATGCTCGTTATCTGCATAGGCTTGGTTAGATGCTTTAGTATTGTGCTTTCAGGAAGCTGTAGCGTTTTATCAGTTCCAGCCATCTGACATTGTGTTAAGACTTTGAATGTTTCGGAGATTTTAGCATGATGTTGCAAATTTGCAGTATTTACAGATGTGAAGACTTCCCTGGAAGATCTATTCTATTGTTACCTAAGGTCTCCTTTGCAATGTACCTTGCAAAATCCTATTTTGCGAGTTGCTTTGTTTAAAAGTGTCTGCTAAAAGTATATATTGAAATAGAGATGAACCCTGAATCAAATACATTTCAGGACTTTTTACTTTGTAAACATAGATGTTATGCACAAATACTGTATGTCTGCTGTTTGTAAGAGTGTGTGTGTGTGTGTGTGTGTGTGTGTGTGTGTGTGTGTGGGGTGGGGGGGTTAAGATGTGTCTGTGTTGCCATAATGAGAGGCAGTGAGTTTTTCCAGAACTTTCTAAACGTCCCTGTTCATCATCCCCCCTCTCACACACACTAATCTGCTCACTCTTCAGATGTCATCAGATATGCAGCGCGATACCAGGCTTGGTGTGTGTGTGTAGGTGACTGTGTGTGTGTGAGTTTAATGTGTGTGTGTGTGTGTGCGTTTGTGTGTGAGTTTAATTGTGTGTGTGTGTGTGTGTGTGAGAGTGTGAGTTAAATTGTGTGTGCGTGTGTGTGTGAGTTTAATTGTGTGCGTGTGTGTGTGCGTGTGTGTGTGTGTGTGGAGAGAGCAGGAGAATGATGAGGGGAAGATTATAGCATATGTTTTAATTACACCTCTGTAGTGATGCGGGCAGGAGCGGGAGCTCAGCATGACCATTAGCGTGTCAGCTCTGCTCTCCACACCTCTCTCCGCACCCTCCCCAGCAACGATTACCCATGAGGCCTTTTGTGTTTGTGTTGGGCGGTCCCAGGAAGGCCCTCATTACTCCCAGCAGTCCTCCTCAAATGACTAGGAGCAAGCGGAAAGGCAGCGGGCCTGTCGGAAGCAGCGGAGGCCACCCGGAGCCCTGGCACACGCCTCTGAGAATGACTTTTTGTAAATATTTTTGTTTTGTTGTTTGTTATATTTAGATTTACATTTAGTGTCTTCATTTTCACTTCATATGTTCTCATTTAGTGTATTAGCGCTTCCCACGGAGAAAGCCCATGGTTTAGATGTTGATTTCACCCCATGCTACAAGTTCAGCTACAAGATCATATACATAGCAATCTGTGTAGTATTATTTCATGCTCTTTTGACTGGATGTGTGTTGAACTGAAACGTGAAGCTGTTTGGTTTGCTGTTTGGATCAGTGCCATCTCCTCGCCTGGACCCCTGCATGACTGTATGCTCCGCAGATATGGACCCCTGCATTACTGTATGCTCCTCAGATCTGCCCTCAGGCTTCTCCTGTCTATTATATCAAGTAGCCTATATCATTACATATGTTTGTTTATATGCCCCCCCCCCCCCCCCCCCCCCCCCAACACATACACACACACACACACACACACACACACTCACACACACAGCCATAGCCATGGCTTCTTCTGTGGTCTCCAGCTCTGATATCTGAACCAGATAGCCACGTTAAAGTGCTGTTGAAAGCCAGCTAAAATGTCCACAACCCTACCCCCCCCCCCCCCCCCCCCCCCCACACACACACACACACACACACACACACACACACACACACAGCCATGAAAGCCAGCTAACATGTCATCCCAGGGTTCTTCAGTCCGTGTGGAAATATTATCACCCTGGTCATGTCCCCACCAGAACCACATTTTGTGTCTGGCAGGGTGAGCGTGTTTCACCTCCTGACCGCTCTAGTGTGGTCACTCACGTAGACGCACACTCTCACATTCATTTGTTTGGAGTTAATGGACAAGAGTCTGCAGAATATTTCACTTCTCTCTGGCCCTCCCTTGTGTGTGTGTGTGTGTGTGTGTGTGTGTGTGTGTGTGTGTGTGTGTGTGTGTGTGGTGTGTGTGTGTGTGTGTGTGTGTGGCGGAGAGCCGTTAATAAGCGCTGGACGGAGCGGAGTGGCGCTTCCTCCGCTACAGTACCTTGCTTGATGGAGCGATATGAAATGACTAGGTAATGTTATTCTGCAGTCTGCTCGCCTTGATGTGAAATGCAGCTGCTCTCCTTCTCAAGCTCCCAGCCTGAGCTGAGCATCCTTGCACACACCTGCAGAACATTTGCATACCTACAATAGATACACACACACACACACACACACACACACACACACACACACACACACACACACACACACACACACACACACACACACATACACAAACATGACGCAAGATAAACCACTCATGCACACACACACTCAACATGATGCAACCACTCCATAAACCACTCCGAAAGACCAAAGTATTTTCATCAGTAGTGTTAATAAATGACATCAGGCATGTAAATGAGACATCTGCATTTTGAGGCTAAACCAGGACAGCGTGACCGTGTGTGTCTGTCCTGGGGGTCTGTACAAGCACTCTACCAGACTCTGCATCACAAGAAACAAGAAGCATCACAATGCTTCTATCGATATTTCATATCGTCAATCAGGAAAGGACCATTGTTTTCTACACCATCGCTTCAGACCCCCCCCCACACTCACACACTCTCACACTCTCACACTCACACACTCACACAC
>NC_055975.1:27935377-27954050 GCF_018492685.1 Alosa sapidissima | reverse complement strand
ATGTGGATTTGTGTGTTTTTTGAATGTGTTAGTGTATCTAGCCATCTGTTTTCATTACTTGTCCTTCCCTGTCTTTTCACACACACACACACACACACACACACACACACACACACACACACACACACACACACACACACACACACACACACACACTCCCTTAGCTCCTCGATTGCCTAGCTTTTGTTTAGCGTTGGAGGCGATTTGGGGCCCGATGGAGATTACAGTTTGCAACAATGATGGCTGCTGCCCAGCCACACGAGGTCAAGGGGCAATCGCTTTTATCAGTCCATCACAGGCACCGGCTGATCTGTGCTCCCCAGGCATTTGGGGCTTTAGATAAGCTACACACACACACACACAGGAACACATACACACCCACACCACACACACACACACACACACACACACACACACACACACACACACACACACACACACACACACACACTTACACAAAGTTGAACATATCTTACACAAACACACGTCACACCACACATCTCCAACACAGAAAGCTTACACACACATACATACAAACAAAGATGTCTGTCTCTCTCTCTCTCTCTCTCTCTCTCTCTCTCTCTCTCTCACTCCTCTCTCTCTCACAACACACACTCACACACACACACACACACACACACACACCTACACACACACACACACACACATGCACCCAGATGCAAAGCTCCCTTAATCATGCAGTGGGACACATTGCGCTTACACATTTAATGCTGAGCAGAATCTCCCTCCAGATGCCTGTGCCAGTGCAGAGATGTGTGGGGAGATGTGGAGAGGGCCATACAGGGCGCACTGTACATAGTTGGCTGTTTTTGATTAAAATGTCTAAACAGTTCAAATCGAGTCTTTATCTTTGAGGGACAGCAATGCTCACTGAGCTTTATAAACACAGGCTTTAGTACACTGTGTGTGTGTGTGTGTGTTTGTGTTTTGTGTTTGTGTGAGTCGGTCAGTGAGTGTATGTGTGTGTGTGTGTTAGTGTTGTCACGATACCAAAATTATGACTTCAATACGATACCTGCCATAAATAACACGATGCTCGATACTGAAACGATGCTACTGCGAAATCCTAAGATATCTGGAAAAGAAAGGACTGGTACCTCCTCCAAGTGTATTGAGTCATTTGTGTTGAATTCGGTGCACTTTTGTAGTGTGCAGGTCAATTCTGGGTTCTAAACTTCTAAACTTCCTACATAATTATTATTTTTTAGTCAGTAAAATAGTAGGCCTACTTTGTGTGATTAAGTCCTTTATTGTTTGTTATAGTTCATTTACATTGTGCTGTGTTTTGGCAATAAAGTAGCTTTAAATAGCCCAAAACTAGGCTAGATCAAGGTCAGTGTTGAAATTACTGCATGCAAATCACTGAATGCTATGCAGAGGGGCCTAATCTTTAGACCCTCTGATGTACAGTATAGGTTACCCTAGGCTTTCCCGTGTTCGTGGGACTTCTTTGGCAGTTGCAAAGGGAAAAATGTGAGGATAGTCTTCTTTGCGCCCAGTGTACAAGTACGACATTCCAACCACTCATGTCATCATCAGATATAGGCCTACACCATTACCTGTTGCAATATATCTGTGTGCATTCCTACATTACGTCTATTTCTTTGATAACATGATTTGCTACCAAGTAACAATAAGCCGCTATTATTATTAGGACTCAACAAGCTTTGGTGGTAATATGCTGTGGGCTTTAATTAGCGCATTTTGGGTAGCCTATCCTACATCTGGGCAATAATTATTAACAAATTGCAGTCTACATGCCATGACAAATATTACCAGTAGTACTGACCGAACATGAAATAGATTGTTTGGTAGTGTTGGTAATGTTATTCTGGCGTGAACATTGCACTTTCATCACGTTAGCACCCTATGATTACAGCTCGTTATGTCTCATCAAAATTATTACAGCTCGTTATGTCTCGTCAAAATTCATTGATGAAGGAAGGTTCGCTTTATCCCAGAGAACCATACTCGTTTCACTTAGGCTAGACTAAAACAGAAGAGAAGAACTTGGCACTAACCATGTAGTTGTGTTTTTTATTGCATATTCGTTAACTTGTCGTTCTTTGAACTCTTTAAAAATGTTCGGATATATATGTCTGCGAGGTGTTTAGCCAAGTTCCATGCATAGCCTACTGCTTTAAATGACTTTGAAACATATTTCACAATCGGGCCTCTGTGTACCTGATGGCTTGCCTTCACTATTCGCGATGTATCCGAAATAGTTCCAGATTTCACATCACCTTTTGTTTTATCCACAAGATGCACGAGGACTGTCGGCAAAGAACTATGTTGACGTTGCTGCGCACTCACTCACTCAGAGCTGCCTGCTTGACACGCCCACTTGCCTAGATGTGTGCAAGGAGCAGTGAAAGCAGCAGTTCACACAGACACAGAAGTTATTATTTTAATAAAGTATCGATTCTAAAAACGTCGGAAATCGTATCGTTTTTTGCGTGAAGGCATCGTGATACCTTTTTAGTATAGATACACCGTGCAACACTAGTGTGTGTGTGTGTGTGTGTGTGTGTGTGTGTGTGTGTGTGTGTGTGTGTGTGTGTGTTTCATATGAACCGTGAGTGTGTGAGTAAGAGAGTCTGTGTGTGTGTGTATTTCATATGAACCCTGTGTGTGTTTGTGTGTGTATTTAATGTAAACCCACAGTCCGTGTAGGTCATGGCCCCCTGCTCTGGCTGGTGTGGGTGGGGAGCGTATTGCATATGACACATGACTCTGTGTCCTCTAATGACTACAACTCCCAGAGGGCTGGGTGGGGAGCGTATTGCATATGACACATGGCTCTGTGCGTTAGGTGCTCCTCTAATGACTACAACTCCCAGAGGGCTGCTCCTTAACCTTCACACTGGCTAATTGCCTCTATTACCCAGGTCCCCCAGGGACAGGAGGACGTTAAGGCAGATAGATCATCATGTCGCCCGTGCTGAATACACAAGCTTGTGTGTGTCTGTGCGCGCGTGTGTGTGTGTGTGTGTGTGTGTGTGTGTGTATGGGGGTGGTCTCCTGCTGTGCTTCACCCCATGCTGTGTGTTTTTGTGTGTTTCTTTGTCTGGTTTTATTTGTATACCGTGAATGCTCAAATTGTGACCTTGTGGTCTTTTATTTATGTAGCCTGCACAAAGCACAGGTCTTTATTTGGGGCAGGCTTATATTCAAGGCAGGCCTTTATTTCTTATTAGGCTTAGAAGATTTTCGTTTTGGTTTGGGATTTAATTTACTTTTGGACTGTTTGATATTGCTAAATGTTGGGACTGATGAACACTGAAATATGGGGGGTATTTGGTTCACTGTTCACTATTAAGTTATTAGTTGAAAGAGTGTCGTTTCCACCCGCTTATTGCAAGACAAGGCAGCCACTTTCATTTCATTGAACGTGCGCTGTGCTTTAATGGAAATCTTAGCTTAATTGCCTAAATGGAGTTATTTTTTGAATGATGTATGATTTAGGCCTACTTTTTTTATTAAATCCTTATGCTGGAATGCCTCGTGGCAACAATTGTGTTTAAAATGTTCTGTAGTAGGCCTAGTGACTGCTTCAACCTCTGGCAAGCTCAGAAGGGGGCGGCAAGAAACTGGTAGCTTGAGAGCGACGATGTTGGAGACTTTTCATTGGTAGTAGGCTTGCAACTTTAAGGCCGACGGCCTATTAAACCAACCAACAATATAAAATATTAAGAAAAGCTATTTTCTTTCATTGAGTTAAATCGAAACAATGTCTTCTAGTGCTCGTGGACTGATAGCCCTACTGGTAGACAATTATCACCCCGGCTTGTATTTGGGGTCCGGCCTTTATTTGTCCGAATCGACCACAACCCGGCTATTATCCGAGGCCTGGCTATAAATAGAATCCCGGCCATAATTTGAGGATTTACGGTATGTCTGTGTGTGTGTGTGTGTGTGTGTGTGTGTGTGTGTGTGTGTGTGTGTGTCTGTGTGTCTGTGTCTGTGTCGCTCTGCATGTGTTTTCCTTTGTGTGTATTTGTGTGTGTGTATGTGTGCGTGGCTCTGCATGTGTTCTCCTTTGTTTATATTTGTCTGTATTTGTGTGTGTGTTTGTGTGTGCACACTGACTTTGCTTTGTGTTATTGTGTGTAAGACAACACACAACCTCTCTCTCTCTCTCTCTCTCTCTCTCTCTCTCTCTCTTTATCTTTCTCTCTCTCTCTCACACTCACTCACTCACTCACTCACTCACTCACTCACACACACACATACATACACACACACGCACACACACACACACACACACACTGCACTTGCATGCGCCTACTCAAGCTCAGTACAAAGCCAGTGTCAGCTGCGCATGAGCGCAGCTCATCATAGTCTGTGAAGCACGTGTGTGTTTGCTGTACTGCACAGAGAGGCTCCTGCAACAGGTTTTATTCAAGTGAACAATCACAGGCTGAGTGTAAGCAAAGCTCAGTGGGAGCCTCGTGGCATGGCGGCTCTCTCACACACACACACACACACACACACACACACACACACACACACACACACACACACACTGCACTTGCTCAGTGGGAGCCCCGTGGCATGGCGGCTGGATTAGCTATTGATCATGTGTCACAGGGAGAGCCTTTAGATGCACTGGGACGTCTCTCTCCTCTCTCTCTTTTCTCTCTCTCTCCTTCTCTCTGTCTCTCGCCTCTCTCTTGCTGTCTCTCTCTTTCTATGTCTGTCTATCAATCCTCACCCTCACTCCTCTCTCTCTCTCTCTCTCCCTCTTTCCTGTCGCTCTCTCTCTCCATCTCTCTCTCTCTCCATCTCACTCTCTCTTTCTCTCTCTCTCCCTCTTTCCTGTCTCTCCATCTCTCTCTCTCTCTCTCTCTCTCTCTCTCTCTCTCTCTCCATCCGTACTTCTGGTCAGGCCTTTCCTTACATTAGCCTAATCAGGCAGGTTGTCTCTCTCGGTCTCCTGCTGTGTCCGTCCCTGATTCTGTGGGTGCCCTATGGGAGAAGACAGATGCCAGCGGCGATGTGGGGACCACTGAGAAGACCTCACTCTGATGGCTGACCTGTCCCCACACTGCCAAGTTTGCACATGCAGGAGTTGTTTACATGTGTGTGTGTGTGTGTGTGTGTGTGTGTGTGTGTGTGTGTGTGTGTGTGAGTGAGTGTGTGTAGGGAGTTGTATAAAGTATCCGAAACCCACAATTGAGGAGAAGCACAGATATTTGATTAGAAAATGACTTAAGTAAAAGTAATCTATAAGCACACCACTTAAGTAAAAGTCTTAAAGTATCTGTTATTTAGCCCATTATTAAACATACTGAAAACAAGTGCTGAAAATAGAAGTACAAAGTACTTGTAAGAGCTTTCAAGGCCAGGTAGGGTGAGAACCCCCTCCCTTCACTCTGCTTTTAATGAAAAGGAAAGCAGTCAGAACTTTAGATAAGCTATTAAATTCATGCAACACCTTAAAACTTGGTGCCTACACTTTATACACAATGTCTTCGAAGCCAGAACAAAGGTATGCCTGCCAGTCATTTTTCACTGCTGCTTCCTTTTATATTTTATCCAACCTGTTTAGAAAGGCAGCTACATCACACTCCATAAACACACTTTGGGAGCCTAAACAAAAGTGCTATTAATGCAAGCAAGCAGTCTCTCTGCTAATGGAATTCACCTCCTTACAACAGCTTACATAGTGGCCTTGGTGTGCTATGTCTTAGCTATATTTGCTAGGTCTTAACTCTGTCACTGTCTTCATTCATTGCTGTGTCCCGTGGTGACATAAGGTCAGAAAATATCATGCAACATGCTGAATGGGAACTGTGGCTTTTGTTTTCATTAGCACATTATTTTAGCCTACTTTGTACTTAAAGCTGCAGTTGGCAAGATTTTTTTGATCATATTCACTAAAACTGATACTATGCTCCGACAGAACAACATAAATCAGCCGGTTTTAGAAAAAAACCTGCACTTCTACCTCCACCTAGAGCCTGTTATTTGTTTTGCAAAAATCCACAGCTCCCGTTTTTTTCTGGTCCAATCAGAGCAGGGCTGTGTGAGATCTGACTGTCAATCACAGTCTGGTACAGTCTGGTGCGCACTGACAAGCACAAACTCGATGAGAGGGTGCTCGGTGGTAGTTGGGGAGGGGCATGAGAGTTGTAAACTTTCAGTCCTCTCAATCTGTCAGACTTGCCAACTGCAGCTTTAATGTTGCTAATGAACATGTAGTGGAGTAAAAGTATACATTTAATTTTAAAAATGTAGTAAAGTAAAAGCAAAAGTAGGAGGAGAAATAAAAACTCCAGTAAAGTACAGATACTCCCCATTCATACTTAAGCACTGTACTTAAAGCGATGGTTCAGAGTAATTTCATCCTAGGGTCCTTTGCACCATGACCCCGAGCCAAACACCCTGCCAGGACTTTTACGGGCTTTTCCCAAATCACGGAAGTAACGTCGACGCAGCGGTATAGTAGCAGATAATCAGGCAAGTGTTATTTAAATAAACTCCTGGTGTTTACAAACTTTTCAATGCCTCGTTTTATGAGTAAAGAGCATAGTTGTACTACTGTAGAAGTTTCGTACCATTCAGGGCATTATTAGTGGGGTAATTTACGAGATAAAAGTAGGTTCCATTACGAGTGCAGAAACTCATGAGTTTCTGACAGCGCTACTCGACCAGGGTTCAACCAAGGGAAAACAGGTTCTGGGAGGGTGTTTGGCTCGGGGTCATGGTGCAAAGGACCCTAGGCTGAATTTACTCCGAACCATCGCTTTAAGTAGTTCCACTTTTGTTTGCCACAGTATGTGACACTGTTGTAGCGCAGGATGTTAGAGATGAGTGAGATCACGCTCTCCCCTTAGGTTCTTTACATCTCTGGTAGGAGGGTCAGTTCATTTAGATTAATATGTGTGTCAATGCTATTGGCAAGGACCTCACGATACGATGCACATCACGATACATACTGTAGGTCACAATACAATACATCACGTTATATTGCGATGTGATGCATACTGTGATATGCTGCAATACTTTTTACCAGAGCTGGAAACACGACCTGCTCTGTTCCACTTGGGCAGTATACTATGTAGATCACATGAAACTCATAATCAATACAGACAAGTAATACAAAAAATATTACAATAGTCAGCTGTACAGACATTTTTGCACAGCCTTTTGATTTTTAATAAAAAAAAATATCGATATTTGGCGGCAGTGGCAATACAATATATTGCGCAAGTGGCGATATGATATATTGATATATCGATATTTCGATATCGATGCACAGCCCTAGTGATATGTGTATGGATGCTACTCATTTTGTGTTTGTGTGTGTGTGTCGTGTTTATGTGTGTTTGACCTGCTTTACTGCTCAGTGGAGCCAAAGCTTTCACAGGTAGGTGATTTACTGCTGTGTATAGAGAACATAGCCCTTTTATCTGTCGCTAGAGTGACACACACACACACACACACACACACACACACACACACACACACACACACACACACACACACACCTGCTAAAAGCAGATGTCCTGTTGCTGGGTGATGTGTGTTTATATGTTTCTGTGTGTGTGTGTGTGTGTGTGTGTGTCTGTGTGTGTTGAGTAAGCGAGCCCTGATGGTCTGCCTGTGCCCCAAGAGGGCAGGTAGTCATGAGGATTGGTGCTTTGTCAGATCAGCAGGTCAGCGGGCTGCCCACACAGCTAGCCCACACAGACGCACTGGTGCTGACGCCAAGGCACGCGGGCAGAGTGACAAACACAATAAACACACACATGAGCTGTCACGGCTCAGCCACGCAGGTGGGAGAGATGACACACACACACACACACACACACACACACACACACACACACACAGAGTGACACATGCTAAGAAGAGTGTGTGTGTGTGTGTGTGTGTGTGCGGGGAGGTGTGGGTGATGGGTTGTGTGTGTGTGTGTGTGTGTGTGTGTGAATCAGCTTTTTTATGTTTATGGGGACACACCGTATGCACAATAGGTGCGCATGTCTTTGGCCGTTCTCCAGCCTCTCACCACTCCTAACAGGCTGAAGAAATGACGCACAGCACAGACACAAACACGCAAACACGCAAACACTGCTTAGCTGTGTTAGTCATACCTGTGTGTGTGTGTGTGTGTGTGCATATGTGTGTGTGTGGGTTTGAATCAGCTTTTGTATGTTTATGGGGACACACCGTAATCTCCGTATACGCATGTCTTTGGCTGTGCTCCAGGCCCCTACCACTCTACGCAGGGCTTTCCCATCTGCACGTCGTGCAGGTGAGCGGCTAGCTGCAGCCCAGCCCAGTCGAACTGAGCGGACACCCACTACCTGGTGGCAGACGGAGCTTCGTACCTGCCACCCGGAAACAGCTCTTGGCACCTGGCCCGCACCTCTCCCTCTGTCCTTTTCTCTGTGTCTCTCTCTCTCTCCCTTCTCGCTACCTCTCTCTCCCCCTTGCTACCTCTCTCCCCCTCTCTACCTCCACCCCTTCCCCCCCCCCCCTCTCTCTCTCTCTCTCTCTCTCTCTCTCTCTCTCTCTCTCTCTCCTCTCTCTCTCCCTCCATCTCTCCCTCCCCGTGCTCATCTTGCTGGGTTGGCGTATGCGGTCGTGGCTAGACTGACACAGATGGCCGCAGCCCAAACCTGACACCCGTGAAGCCCATGAATAAATCATCGGTGCCGTGCGAGAAGGAAAGTTGGGTCGACTCCGCACCGGCAGGCCGGCAGTTGCTCAAGGTCATCTGCGACACAAACGTTTGGCATCCGATGCGCACCCTCCCTCTCTCTCTCTCTCTCTCTCTCCCTCTCTCTCTCTCTCTCTTCTCTTTTTCTCTTATTCTTCCATTTTCCTTCCATCTCTGTCTTAGTCTCATTCTCTCTCTCCCTCTTCCCTTTCTATTTCTCTCTCTTTACCTCTCTCTCTCTCTATCTCTCTTTCAACCAAATTCCCATTTGAATATGGCATGCTGTCAGAACAGTAGGGCCTCATTTACTGACACCCTTTGCTACAGCCTCCACATGTTCATTGTGTGGTGTCATCTGTTTTTATAGCATCCTCTTCTTCCTCTGTTCTATTTTTCCATGACTTTTTTTTTCCCCCCTTCCTCTTTGGCACCCTGGGTGTAAATAAGAGAAGCCTAAAAGGAAAGTTAGAGGTAGAGATAGAGGAGTGGTAGTGGTGGTGAGCGGTTATCTCCTATCGTGACCGGAGTCACTCTGGTCGCTTTGTGTGTTCACGATTTCCCTGCCTCTCACATTGTGGCGGTAACATCACAAAGCTACTTTCATTTCAATTCTGACATCGCTTGGCAGGCACAGCTAAAACCATTTGTCTGTTTGTGCGCTTTTGAGTGGGATGAAGAGAAAGAGAGGGAGAGAGAGAGAGAGAGGGAGAGAGGGAGAGAGAGAGAGAGGGAGGGGGAAAAGAAAGAAGGATGGAGAGAGAAGAATAGAAAGAAGGAAGACGGGGAGACATGGGGAGGCCGCCCCCTGAGGAGGCCTGTCCTGCAGCAGATGGATTGCCCTGCTGTGCTCTCTCTCTCTCCGGCTGCATCCGTGATGGCCAGCCAAGCACCAGAGTCCAGCTCTCTGATTGATAAGAGGCAGAGACTGTCCTCTCCCCAGCAGACAGGCCCCGAGCGAGCCGACGCTCCTCCACAGAGTCTCCGCCACAGCCAGGACTACTGATCTACTGTGAGGGACTGGCGGATAGCTCAGGATGGGATTGGGTGGGATTGATACAGACTCTGGAATAGCTCAGGGTGGGATAGGATAGGATGCAGTGGATTGCTTTGGACTTTGGGATAGCTCAGGATGGGATAGGGTGGGATGCAATGGGATTGCTTTGGACTTTGGGATCGCTCAGGATGGGATAGGGTGGGTTAGCTCAGGGTGGGTTGCAGTGGTGATGACCTTTGACCTTATAACCTTGAACAATCACATCACACAGTGTGTGATGATGAGAGAATATGTGAATGTTGAAAAGTAAATGGGAGAGGGGTACTGTTTTCATTTATATCAGGTCTATCAGCAACTTAATGCTACTGTATTGGTTACTTGTAATCTATATTGCAAGTGGCTTTGGATTAAAGCTTCTGCCAAGGAAACTAAACATATACCGCAGCCGGAAAAATGCTCCCATGGTTTTGGTTGTCTGTTTATAGTATTATATATGCATTCTATATGCATTATATATGTATGTATGTATCTATAGTATGTCTGGTGTCCACAGATCCACGAGGTGTTCAGCAGCTTCGATGAGCAGCCGCAGGGCGCGGCCTCACTCGCTCAGGTGCACAAGGCCGTTCTGCAGGACGGCAGAACGGTGGCGGTCAAGGTGCAGCACCCCAAAGTCCAGACGCAGAGCTCCAAGGACATCATCGTCATGGAGGTAATTACCAGCAGGGAGGCCGAGACCGACTAGCCTCCCAAATCCGGAGCGCTAATTCACATGCTCTGTCACTGTCATCACTGTGTGTGTGTGTGTGTGTGTGTGTGTGTGTGTGTGTGTGTGTGTGTGTGTGTGCGTGCACGCATGTTTGTGTGTGTGTGTGTGTGTGTGGTTGGGTGGAAAGTGGGAGTCATTTTGTGGGATCATATCCGTCTTCTTGTTTTTCCGATGAAGAAAAGCACAGGCAGAGTCCAACATCCAGCTCCTATATGATCTTGTAGCCTGTGGCTAGTTTTGCTGGATAGTGGTGCAGTGTGTCTCAGTAATGGCTTTGCGTGTTTATTATGTGATGTACAAGTCAGACAGACGGACAACACATGCTGCTGTCACTCTTGCATTTGCTCAATGCGCCCTCATTGTTTTTCCAATGGCAGCAATCAGAATGGCTGACTAAAACATCACATTGGCATGGAAGATATATAACGGCTCAGTCTTTGTGTTATGTTTATGTATTTTTCTCTTTTAGTTGCGGAAGTTGTGATTATTATTGGATGTTTCGGGATCAGAATGCGTTTGTTTTTGTGCTCCGATGTGTCCAGTTCCTGGTGCACGTGGTCCACTGGCTGTTCCCGGACTTCGCCTTCATGTGGCTGGTGGAGGAGGCCAAGAAGAACATGCCCCTGGAGCTGGACTTCCTCAACGAGGGCCGCAACGCAGAGAAGGTGGCCAACATGCTCAAGCACTTTGACTTCCTCAAGGTTTGTACGAGTGAGACACGGACACGCACGGACACGCACAGACACGCACGCACAGACACACACGCACACACGCACAGACACGCACAGGCACACACACACACAGACACACACAACATATCATGGTCACAGGCACACAGAGACACACACACTCAAGTACACATCTACTCTCACACTTACAGAGACTTCCAGAGGTCCTGAATGTATTCATAGGAGCACTAGCCCAGTGCTTACCTCACATACACAATCATGCCCATACACACACACACACACACACACACACACACACACACACACACACAAATGCATTAATGCATTTTCTGTTGGTCAGAATGTTGGTCTGGGCTTCAGGGTTTTCTAGCTTTGCAGCCGTTTTGATAGGAGATGCTATCAGAATGACGTATTGTATCTTAAGGAAATTAGAATAAAGAGATCAATAGTATTTATGCCTAATGCCTCCCTCAGGCCTTCCTGACTCAGCCTAGCTCTCTTGCCAGAACTTCTGCAGACAGAATAATCAGTAAAGTCTGATACCTCCGTTTTTATTTATTTATTTATTTATTTTTTATCTCTAGCCTGTGTCTGGGTGGGCTATCGCAAGTAAATGTAAAGTCTTATTGAATGAGGTCAGTGGTTTTTAGTGTGTGTGTGTGTGTGTGTATGTCCATGTGTATGTCTGTGTGTGTATCTGTGTGTGTGTGCGTGTGTGTGTGTGTGCCTCATTTATATTAGAGGAGTCATGGGATGAGTCATCCTTCCGTTTATTAATCTCTCAACAATAAATGCATCTGAAATGAAAGAAATACAGTACATTTGAAATTACAGAAATATGTGCAGGAAGAACAAGCCTAGTTCTTCAGTTCCCTACAGCTTCCTGCTAGGCTTGTCCAAACCACAATTGGCACTATTATGGTTACCTTGCAAGGCTGTTTTAGTGATTTAGAAGATAAACTCTTGCTCCTGTATAAGGCTAAAGTTATTTGAGGTGTTTTATGCAAGTTAAAAAGAACAAAACTATATTAATACTATACTCACTGCCCCGTGTATTAACCTCATAGCTGAAGAAATTTTGCGAAATCAATGTATAAACCACGGCTAATAGTTTGGAAATTAAAATATATGAGTTATTTTAATGTTATATTTTGAGAACCGCATGTTTGATAATGTTGACTTTTATGGTAAAAAAAGTAATGATAATTTTCTGTAACTCCATTACCGAGCACTTTCTGGCTTTAATTGTTTTGGATTTAATTTTAGACCTTTTTGTGTTACCATTTAAGTACTTGTTGGTTCATTAATTGCTGAATGGCACCAAAAAAAAATCTAGTGAGGGTGTAACTGCGTTACCGTGTGATCTTCCCCAGTTCCTTAAGTCTCAGGGATGCACAGTGACCGATGTCATGAAGGGGGACGTCAGCCCACTTATTAGGGGCGTGGCATAGCAGATATAGAGATGGAGACGGGTAGCAGCTCACCTTACTGTATGAGGGAGCACTTTTTAGGTGTGTGTGTGTGTGTTTGTGTGTGTGTGTGTGTGTCTGTGTGTGTTGGGGGGTCGTGAGACCTGTATATGATCATTAGGGTGATTTAGGCTTCTTCTGTTTATACAGTATGTTAGTAGGATGTCATGTGTGCTACTCTCAAGTCTCAAGAGGGCTAGTGTATACGTGTTATCGGGGACTAGTTAGGTTTGTGTGCAAGTCTGTAGCATTAGTTAAGTGTCTGCAGTATGTGTTTGAGTGTGTATCTGTGTGTTTGCGTGTGTGAGGTCTAATTAAGTATGTATTTAGTGTGTTTTAGCAGTCATGGTGAGTGGGATGATAACTGCAGTCAAACATGTGACTTTAGAAACTGTTGTGTGGTTTAGAATAAGCTGTTATATAATGGCTGACAGTGGCAAGCAAATCCATGTGTACAGACAATTAGCAGGGTGCCATATTGTGTGATTGTAAATGCTAAGCAGACACATCTCTGAGACAGTAAGTAGTGTCAGGCACCTTCATCTTTGTCACTTTGCGCATACCTTATAATCAAACTGAATTGCTTGCTTTTTACTTAAATGACAGACTAGAAAGTGACTCTTTAAATGAGATGTACTGTATGCAGGGTGGAGAAGTGTGTTGTTGCCAAGCTGTACGCGGTCTTTAATTACCTAAAACAACAGACTTAATCAGATGGAGTGCTGGGGAGCCCATGGAAGCGACTGCTGTATGATATCACTGTTTTTATGTACTATTGCAGGAGACGTTTCTCCAGTGGCCCTGGTGCTGTTACAGAGCAGTAATGACAGGTTTGAGAGAGAGAGAGAGAGAGAGAGAGAGAGAGAGAGAGAGATCCAAAATGTTTACTTGAAATTGGTTTGTTTCAAATCACTTTGTGATGGCACCTGCATGACTCTGAGGGGAGCTCAGAACAAGCAGGACCAAAGCAATCAAAGCCAGAGGGAGCGAAATAGAGGCCCAAACAAAATGTCATTAGCTTGAACGTGTTGCCGTTTCGCAGTGCTTTTACAACATCATCCAACAACATTTTTTTTTTTTTTTCTGCTTTTGTACAGGTTCCAAAAATTCACTGGGATCTTTCGACTAAGCGTATCCTGACGATGGACTTTGCCGAGGGAGGCCAGGTGAACGATAGAGACTACATGAGGCGAAATGGCATCGATGTCAATGAGGTAAGAAGTGACTGTGTGTCGCCCAGTCAATCCTTGAAGGATTGCAGCAAAAGGTTGTCCTGAAGATCACACATCCAATAATCTAGCGTTGGATTGAGTAGACATCCACACGGTTTGACTTGTGAATGTTATCATTGTGGCTGCTTCGTCCAGAAGCACCGCCTGAAACCTTCATAAACATTTATAAACCCTTACTTCAACAGTTGTAAATGAAGATGACACATTGCGCCATTGTGCGACATTTAATTAGCAATTGTGCCTGTTAATGTTAATGGAGCAATTAGTTTTGATTTGATGCATCGGAAATCACGGTGCAGAGCATTAGGAAAGCTTTTTGGAAATGCTGCTCAGTTTTGCAGAGAGGAGGGCATTGACATTTCTGAAATGGGATCTGCTAGAAGAGATATTATGGTGTTCGTTCAATTTCCTCTTTTTTAGCCCTCAGCAAATGAATGTGGAGTTAAAGGAACCTCTTTTTCATATTAATACTGCAGAATGTTTTGTGTGTGTGTGTGTGTGTGTGTGTGTGTGTGTGTGTGTGTGTGTGTGTGTGTGTGTGTGTGTGTGTGTGTGTGTGTGTGTGTGTGTTTTCTAGGGGTGATTTATTTTACCCTTGCCACTCCCTCCAGTCACGGTTCCGTAAGTGACAGAGAGCTTTTCAATGACACACTTTTCATTTTGCTATAAAGTGACCTCCGTCCAGGGGGCTGATATTGGCCCAACGCCAAATGACGACCGCTGAAAAAACGATCCCAGTATGTCCTCATCACAATGTCCAGGTAATCTCTGTGGAGCAGGTCATGCTTGCCCTGCATGTGTAAGAGGTATGCACCTCTACAGGAAGGGCCCTGGTGCTGTAGACCTGGGATGGACTGATCACACAGCAGAGTAGAGGAGAGGATGAGGGGAGGAGAGGATGAGGGGAGAGGAGGAGAGGAGAGAGGAGAAGGGAGGAGAGGAGAGGATAAGGGAAGAGAGGGGAGGGGAGGGGAGAGGAGAGGATGAGTGGAGAGGGGAGAGGAGGAGAGGGGAAGACAGGAGAGGAGAGGAGGGGAGAGGAGGAGAGGGGATGAGAGGAGGGGAGAGAAGGAGAGGGGAGGGGAGGAGAGGAGAGAAGGGGAGAGGAGGAGAGGGGAGGAGAGGAGAGGAGAGAAGGGGGAAGGGAGGGGAGAGGAGGAGAGGGGATGAGAGGGGAGAGAAGGAGAGGGGAGGGGAGGAGAGGAGAGAAGGGGAGAGGAGGAGAGGAGAGGGGAGGGGAGGAGAGGAGAGGAGAGAAGGGGGAAGGGAGGAGAGGAGAGGAGGGGAGAGAAGGAGAGGGGAGGGGAGGAGAAGAGAGAAGGGGAGAGGAGGAGAGGAGAGGGGAGGGGAGGAGAGGAGAGGAGAGGGGGAGGGGAGGAGAAGAGGAGGAGAGGAGAGGGGAGGGGAGGGGAGAGGAGGAGAGTAGAGGAGAGGGGAGGGGAGGGGAGGAGAGGGGAGGAGGAGAAGAGGAGGGGAGGAGAGGAGAGGGGAGGGGAGGAGGAGAAGAGGAGGGGAGAGGGGAGGGGAGGGGAGGAGAGGAGAGGGGAGGAGGAGAAGAGGAGGGGAGAGGGGAGGGGAGGGGAGGAGAGGAGAGGGGAGGGGAGGGGAGGAGAGTAGAGTAGAGGAGAGGGGAGGAGAGGAGAATGGCTGCGTCGCGTCCCACAGTCCTCTGGGCCTAGGGGTTGAGAGGCACGGGCGGAACAAAAGATGTTAATGGCTTATTGATCGTCTCAAGGCGTGTATTCTCACACCGAGCTATTTGGGAGGCAAACTAACACACACACACACACACACACACACACACACACACACACACACACACACACACACACATTATTATTTTCTCCTGACTTCTGATGATTGTGAGATACTAGAGAACTTAAACCCAGGCCCAGACGGCCAGGAAGATTCATAGTGAATTTCTCCCACTTTCTCTCTCCCCTGCCCCCATCCGCGTACACTGGTCTCAGTTTCAGCAGGCGGCGTATTTTTATGAGCGTTTTATAAAAAGCAGATCCTGCTTACAGGTATCTGGTTGTGTTCTTATCTCCAGCGGAGATGGAGAAGCAGCTGCTGAGGTTGCACTCCCATCAATTATTAATCCACACTGGAAACCTGTTCTGGGTTAAGGATCGAGGAAATAAAAAATGACTTGTTTCACCGTGGACTTTTGGACTGTGGAGGTTTCCATTGTATCTCAGAGTTGTTGCTGCATATTAACACATACACGGCAAAAACTGCTTATCTAACAAAATTTAACCAAGTGTTATTAATCTTATATCAAAATCTAGTTGGTATTGTTTTCAGTATAAAGAGACTTACCTAGTGCTTTCTCGTAAAATCATTTAACTTAATTTAGGAAGAGTTTGACTTATTTTAAGACATCTCATCCTGAAAACAAGCAAATTTGTCTGCCAGTGCGTTCAGCAAGTTTGACTGCCAAATAAGACCCAGGTAAGTCTCTTCATACTAAAAACATTACCAAATAGATTTTTTTGATGTTAATCTACGATTAATAACACTTTTAATAACACATTTTATTTTTTTGCAATGTATTACCTGCATATTAACTGGAGAGAAGGAGCATTAACAAATTGCTGTCCATACATTTTGGACAGCACACTCATAAAACAGATCACTGACTAATCACTAACATATTACGATGTCTTTATTAATGGACAGACTAAATATAAGTATATATACTCTAATGATCCCGTGAGGGAAATTTGGTCTCTGCATTTATCCCAATCGGTGAATTAGTGAAACACAAACAGCACACAGTGAGGTGAAGCACACAGAAGCACACACTAATCCCGGCGCAGTGAGCTGCCTGCAACAACAGCGGCGCTCGGGGAGCAGTGAGGGGTTAGGTGCCTTGCTCAAGGGCACTTCAGCCGTGCCAACTGGTCGGGGTTTCGAACCGGCAACCCTCCGGTTACAAGTCCGAAGCACTAACCAGTAGGCCACGGCTGCCCTCCGGTTACAAGTCCAAAGCGCTAACCAGTGGGCCACGGCTGCCCTCCGGTTACAAGTCCAAAGCGCTAACCAGTAGGCCACGGCAACCCTCCGGTTACAAGTCCAGAGAGCTAGCCAGTAGGCCACGGCAACCCTCCGGTTACAAGTCCAGAGCGCTAGCCAGTAGGCCACGGCAACCCTCCGGTTACAAGTCCAGAGCGCTAGCCAGTAGGCCGCGGCTGCCCTCCGGTTACAAGTCCAAAGCGCTAACCAGTAGGCTGCGGCTGCCCACAAAAGTCGTTTACCACTCTCAAGGGCTTTTCGCCGTGCTTCTCACTAGCAGTAGTACTAGGCACACTTACCCAACTACCAATAGTACCACTGATAATTCATCTGTTACGCCTATGCTATCAAAATCAATACAATGCAGCTTCGGCCAGATAAAGGAAAAACCATATTTCTGAATACTGAGATGTCATGCCGACGCCTATTGTTGGCTCAGGAATGTGATGGATAGCGCCCCTAAAACTAACACGTGGCCTGGTGAGACAGAACCATTGACACCGGTCATACTTCTGACAAGCTCTTCAGACCAAGTTCCCAAAGTCCAACATAGCAACAGTAACAATGGCAGTGTTTCCCATACATTGACTTATTTCTGGCGGCCCACCACAATATCAACATTGACCACCACACAATGATTATCCAGGTTGTACTAAATTGTGCTTAAATCTGGTTAGCATCATAACCACGCTGCGCTAATTTGCTAAAAACTGTTGCATTCAAGTTCATTCTGCAAACTTACCACCACAAATAGAATTCAATTCTGTGGGAAACACTGAATGGGCTTGGGACTGGTCAATTGTGTTAATTGCATCCAGTAGTCCTCAAAGTATTTCCTTTGAGCTGTTAGCCTCCACCTGTTGGTGATTGCATATTTGCCGCAGAACAGCAGGCAGGCAGGCAGGCAGGCAGGCAGGCAGGCGGTGTGCAATAAATACAGCCATCATTAAGGCTGTTTCATTCCCCTCTCTCCTGCCTCTCCGGTCCCACAGAATATAGTGCTTATTAATATTGCTTTGCTGGCCCTACTGCTGCTGCCCCAGTAAGCCATTAGCCTGGGCACTGGCTCATTTCATGCATAGCTCCGCAGATAGAGAAAGATGGAGAGAATGAGAAAGAGGGAGGGAGAGAGAGAGAGAGGGAGGGAGAGAGAGAGAGACAGAGAAGAGAGAGAGAGGGAAATGGGCAGAGAGGGAGAGAGAAATGGAGGGATGGAGGGGAGTGAGAGTGAAAGGGCAATGGAGTAAGAGGGAGAGAGAGAGAGAGAGAGAGAGAGGGGGAAGGAGAGACAAAGAGAGAGGGAGAGAGAGAAGGATAGAGAGAGAGGGTGAGTGAGTGAGAGAGAAATGAGTGATGCGCTCTGATGCTTGCTGAAAGCCTGGGCGCGTGCTGCCTTTGTTAGGCCAGTAAATGGAATCATTTTAGCGCCCGCTTTGTTTATGCCACTCCACCCTGCCTTTGCACATCTGCCCTCTCTCCTCGCTGATTTTACGCTTTATATATTTATTTATTTATCTGTTTATATACATTTATTTTTATTTGTTTTGGTAGCTCTGCTTGTGTTGTCTTCAAATTAATATGCACACGAGGCTGGCGCATACACACTGGCGCTGGCTTGTTTGTGCTGAGCATCGGGGCTGTAAGCGGCAACCTTTCCTTATCGTTGGCAAGCCAGCAGGCATCGGCGCGTGTGACAGACAGCTAAACGCAGGTCGAGTCCGCCCTCATAAGCCAGCGAGCCGAAAGGGCAGCAGGCTCGTTTGAAGGAGACGGAAGAGGCTGCAGCGAGCTCTTGGATGGGCGCATCAAACGC
>NC_055975.1:27910377-27922877 GCF_018492685.1 Alosa sapidissima | reverse complement strand
TTAAGAACAAAGTTATTTGTACCCCTGGGAAATATTGATTTAATGTTGATTTTCTCTTTATCAATGTTTGTTCTGACTGAAAATGACACTGTCACATGCCAAAATGTTGCAAGACAATGTGGGCTTAGCTTCCATTGATTATTTAAAAAGGGTATGAATCATTTTGAACAAGCCATTTTTCATAAAAATGTTAAAAAATATAAAAATGCTTTTTTGATTCCATGTTTCAACCACATTGTCTTACAACCTTTTGGCATGTGGTAGTGTCATTTTCAGTCAGAACAAACATACTGGTCAAGAGAAAACATTAAATCAATATTTGCCAGGGGTATAAATCATTTCGTTCTTAACTGTAATACATATGTAATATAACTGTGCTTTGGCAGTGCTGTATGATTCTGCGTAAACGTACGTACGCAGGCATGCTTTGAATATGTATTTCCTGGATATCAGAACTATGACTTGGGTGGAGTTGGTGCCTTACTGGACCTGTTGAGATGCAGGAGCACAGGTACAGCAGGTAGCGGCTGATTGTGTGGCTGCTTACTCTACCTGTTGAGATACAGGAGTACAGGTGTGCTTACTCTACCTGTTGAGATGCAGTAGCACAGGTAGCTCTACTCTACCTGTTGAGATACAGGAGCACAGGTGTGCTTACTCCACCTGTTGAGATGCAGAGGCACAGGTACGCTTACTTTACCTGTTGAGATGCAGGAGCACAGGTGTGCTTACTCATGCAGGAGCACAGGTGTGCTTACTCTACCTGTTGATGGAGGAGCACAAGTACAGCAGGTAGCAGCTGATTGTGTGGCTGCTTACTCTACCTGTTGAGATGCAGGAGCACAGGTGTGCTTACTCTACCTGTTGAGATGCAGGAGCACAGGTGTGCTTACTCTACCTGTTGAGATGCAGGAGCACAGGTAGCTCTACTCTGCTCTGCTTCCTTGTGTGTGCCGTCCTCCCTGTCAGGTATTACTCATATTGTATTTGGTTCTGCGTCTCCCGTCCCCTCTCCTTGCTGGCTCACTGTGTTCCGAAGAGTAATGACGCGTGAGAACACAGCGGTCAGATCGGGCGCATGTCCCAGTGACCTCTGCACCTGCAGACAGGAGCCACAGTGGCCCGAGGTTCATGCATGTTAAACGAAACAGCGAGGGGGGAAAAGAACCTTTAATCTACCCCGGGACCTCTGCTACCCATCAGAGAGAGAAGGAGGGAATGGATAGAGGCAGAGAAAGAGGGAGAGAGAGAAAGGGGGTGGACAAAGAGAGAGTGAGAGAGACTAAGAGAGGAGGAAGAGAAAAAAGAGAGAGAGTGGAAGGATATAAAAGTAAACACACAGAGAGAGAGAGAGAGACAGAGAGAGAGAGAGAGAGATGTGTTGGGTCTGTGTTGATGGCTGCTTGACTCCTGACCTACATCTGTGAGCGGGGGCATGTGGACCAGGCACAGGAGGGTAGAGGAGAGTAGGACAGAAGGGGGAGGAGCAGGAGAGTAGGAAAGAGGAGGAGGAGAGGAGGAGGAGGGGGGGGGGGGGGTAGGGGGTGGTTTAACACTCCTTTATTGGACCACTGTCTCATTTCCCTCCATGATTACATTAGGAAATGTAGAGAGCAAACCCAGTTCTAGTCCCCCTTCTGTCTGTCTGTTCACAATGCCTGCTATTTATAGAGCCTGTCACAAAGGCTCCACTGTCTATCTGTTTCACTCTCTCTCTCTCTCTCTCTCTCTCTCTCTTTCTTTCTTTCTGCTTGTCTTTCTTTCTTTCTTTCTTTCTTTCCCTCTCTCTCTCTTTCTCCCTCCCTCTCTCTCTCTCTCTCTCTCTCTCTCTCTCTCTCTGCTGTTTCACATTTCACCAGTGTTCTTGCTCTGGCTCTCTGCTATGGTATCTTCCTCTTTTTCTATTTTTTTTTCTGTCCTGCCATCTCTCCATCTCTCCCTCACTCCTCCCTCATAAAGCCTCTCTCTCCCTCTCTCTCTGCCGCCCCCCTCTCTCTCCCTCTCTCTCTCCCTCTCTCTCCCTCTCTCTCTCCTTTCTCTCTCTCTGCCCCCTCCTCTCTCTCCCTCTCTCTCTGTGTATGAGCAAGCAGTGCCCAGCAGCATAAAGGTCCAGTAAGCGTGTGAGAGGAGAGGAGCGGAGAGGAGCGAAGCTAAGGCACAATAGCCTCGTGAGCGCTAGCCTCGTGAGAAGAGCGGTAGCCGATGGGAGCCGAGGATTCCTCTGCTGAGTCACCCTGTGTTTAGGTGTGTCTCCACCGGCAACGGCAGTTCCTCACGCCTCCCCCCCCCACCCCCCCCCCCTTCCCCGCCAACGTCACGCTCACCATCGTGCTCTCCATGTCCGGCTGACTCACTGCGGAACCTACTAATCACGCACGACTCATTTTACACGTGCTGACGAGCAGCCAATAGGGAAGCCCCATCTGCTGAATCCCTCATTTGTTTAGTCAGTGATGTTTGAGTGGTTTGGGGAATAGAATACCTAGCCTAGGTGAATTCAGATGAACCTTTGAATTTGCTCTGAAGGTTCATCTGCCGACCTTCCCATTGCTGGGATGAGTACAGTTAGCCGTGCGTTGAACACTACTAATGGCTGCGCCGATGGCATCTGCGTTACAACACGGTTGTGTATTTTCCTTGCAATTAAGGGAACTGCACTGCATTTAAAACCTTTGTTTACAAGACACATATGTTTGCCGTCCTCCCAAAATGATTTGGTAAGAGTTTTAACGTTAGCCTGGGTGAAACATCAGACTAGAAAGGATCCCATTGACGCCCATTGCCGAATTACCAAAAACCCAGGATCCAATTACAACCGCGTGCATTGGACACAGTCCATGGCTGCACTGATGACGAGAGGGTAAACCAATATGGATGTGTATTTTCTTTGGAACTGAGTAAACAATTGCATTTAAAACCTTCGTTCACAAGAAAGATGGGTTTGCTGCACATCTGAAACAATTTTAAGAGTTTAATGCACCGATTTGGGTTTCACTTCAGATCAATTCTCCATCTCAAATGAAAATGGTCTGGTGTTAGTCAGGCTAGGGTATACCCTAAACGATACCCTCACTTGACCCCATACATTGTGTTGACAGTCATATAGTACTTGCTGAGGGGAGGGTATGGATGCAGGTCTGACCAGTCAAGCTGCTTCACACCTGGGTGAGCTTGTTTAATCAGCTGGTCTCTTATGGTTCAGTGGGCAGGTGAGCCAGGGCCTATAACAGTGATGTGAACCTGCATGTGTACACAGCGGACAATGTGTGTGTGTGTGTGTGTGTGTCTTACCCAGAGGTCACTAGGCCATCACCATGGAGATACAACTTCATCAGCTCCATCAAAAGGGTTATTTAGCTCCCACATGTGCCATAACACTTCGTTTTGTCACGGAAGAGCGCAGAACAATCTCCACCAGGAAAGAAGGAGATGGACAGAATGAGGCTGAGAGGAAGACAAGAACAGAGATAGAGGGATAATGAGAGATGGAGGTAGAGAGTCGGAGAGGAATAAAGAGGAGGAATGAGAGGGGAAGGGAGAAAGAGAGAGAGATGGAGAGAGCATGATGGAGAAAGGATACAGAGAGCGCAGCACGACTCTTGTCGTCGCTCTCGCAAACTCATTTTGCACTTCATTGATGCAGCCTTTAATCAATTACAAATATTTGTTGTTGTGGTCGCCTCTTGCCAGTAAATTGGCCTTGGTGAGCGTGGTTGTGTATACACGCAGGACGTGTGCGGTGCTCGTGTGAACAAGCGAGCGAGTGAGTGAGTGAGTATGCGGCCAGCTTGGCTGGGAAGTGATCCGCATTATTGATGACCGACACACGGCCTGTGTTCCGCCACGTCTCTTTGGTTCTCCTGGTGGTCCACAGCTGCCAATCATAACATGCAGGAAAGCACCACACATGCAGACATTATACACTGTTGTTGATTGATTGATTGATCGATTGATTGATTGAAGCATGCAAAATCACCACAAATCTATGAGCAGTTCAGAACATCACATGCAGACATTATACACTGTTGTTGATTGATTGATCGATCGATTGACTGATTGATTGAAGCATGTAGAAGCAAGCTTCTCGTTTAACTTTCTTGTAAAGGTATCAGAATAAATCACAATGAAGCTAGAAAGCTCATTTCTGTTGTGGTCCTACTATTCTTCTCATACTACAGCCTACTACAGCCCCCTTACCTCTTACCCCCTTACCCTTACCCCCTAACCCCCTAACCCCCTTACCCCCCTTACCCCCTTACCCCTTACCTCTTACCTCTTACGTCTTTATCATATTGAATATTATCAGCCTACTACAACCCCTTACCTCTTTATCATATTGAATATTATCAGCCTACTACAACCCCTTACCTCTTTATCATATTGAATATTATCAGGATGGGTTGCCACTGTAAACTGAAAAATAGGCACATCCAACAACTTTAACAGGTGCTAGATCAAAAGAAGGATCTGCACACTGTATTAGATACTCCCAGAAACTTTTAATTCATTGCAACGCTTCATTCTTATAGATCTTCATCAGGCATTATGAATGTATAATTAAAGATCATATAAGATCTAAGATTGAAATGTTGCTTATTAATTCAAGTTCATGGGAGTGTCTAATACAGTGCGCACAACCTGCTTTTATTTCTCTACTGCTGTAAACTGCTGTAAACTGCTGTAAACTACAATGGGCATTATGAGTGAACCTGTGAAGTGTGACCTACAGACATTCCAATAACACCTAGCCAAAGACCAGTATGATTTCCATGTCGCTTCTTTCACTCTAGGAATTCTATTTAGCATATTTATTGATATTCCAGAACCTATAGACAGTCTTGATGACCTTGTTTTTGTTCAGCCATACGGTTCCTTTGTGGTCCTGAGGCGAGAGTGTTCCATAGCACACACTCCTGTGAGCACACGCAGGGCAGAGCCATTTGATGGAGTCATAGGTGAATCACTATCACACTTTACCTTTAAATTGAACCGGCTATCTCTCGTTCCGGACCCTCCGGCTAGCTTGCTGTCTGCAGACCGCTCCTGTTAGTCTTTCATTAGCATACGGCCATGGTGTGCTTCTGCCTCAGGAAACATTCCTCATCTCTCTTTCTCCCTCTCTCTTTCTCCCTCTCTCTTTCTCCCTCTCTCTCTCTCTCTCTCTCTCTCTCTCTCTCTTCTCTCTCTCTCTCTCTCTTTCTCTTTCTCTCTCTCTCTCTCTCTCTCTCTCCCCCTGTCTTTCTCTTTCTCTCTCTCTCTCTTTTTCTCCCTCTCTTTAACTTTCTCTCTGTCTGTTTCTTTGTCTACCTCTTTCTTTCAGCCCCCCTCTCTTTCCTTTTTTTTCTGTCTCTCTCTCTCTCTCTCTCTCTCTCTCTCCCCCTGTCTTCTCTTTCTCTCTCTCTCTCTTTTTCTCCCTCTCTTTAACTTTCTCTCTGTCTGTTTCTTTGTCTACCTCTTTCTTTCAGCCCCTCTCTCTTTCCCTTTTTTTCTGTCTTTCTCTCTCTCCCTCTCTTTAACTCTCTCTCTCTGTCTCTGTCTCTCTGTCTACCTCTTTCTCTCTCTTTCTCTTTGTGTACTGCTGATGATTTCCTCTTCAGCTAACGCAGTGTTTCCATCAGTGGAGAGAACTCTCCTCAGCCATCTGCTGGCGGAAGGGCTCGTGCAAAGACACCGCCTCACGACTGCACGACTGACAGATGTGTCAAAACCTGTCTAACACCTGTGGAGACATGTGCCACAAAAATAGCCCTGTGTGTGTGTGTGTGTGTGTGTGTGGGGGGGGGGGGGGGGGGGGGGGGGCTGCTTAGGGGCATGACTGTATAACTGGGTTATGCGTCATCACCCTGAATGACTATGTAGTGTTTGCGGTGGTGTGTGTGTGTGTGTGTGTGTGTGTGTGTGTGGCTCCTCGGTGCCCATGTTAGTGCGCATTATTGTTGCCCGTGATGCTCCCCAGAACGTCCACATGCTATAAACGAGCATGAGTCAGCACAACCTGAACTACGGCTAAATTGACCTGCCATAGTCATCACATCACCCTGCTGTTATTGTAAATGGCTTCTTGGATGAATAGGGGGAAAAGCTCTTCCGTATGGTGAAAGAAATAAAGAAAAAAAAGAACAAGTAAAGGCCTTTTTCTCTCCCCCTACGCACACGACTCCAATCGTAATTGCAAAACTGAGGCGGAAAAAGAGGGTGCGTGTTGACTGCCCCCCCCCCCCTCACCCCACCCCCGTCAGAGGCTCATTTCAATATGCCGTGCTGCAGCCAGCGGTTTCCCATTCTGCCCTGGTCCACAACTGATCCTTATCTCTGCTGATCTTCAAAGGGGGGTAGCAATGGGCGGAATCATTCTATCTGCTCTCTCCATTCTGCAATAAACTCTTCTGCTCTTATCAAAGTTTTCCCCTCTTTCTCTCTCTCGCTCTCTCTCTCTCTCTCTCTCTCTCTCTCTCTCTCTCTCTCTCTCTCTCTCCCTCTCTCTCTCTCTCTCTCTCTCTCGCGCGCTCTCGCTCTTTCTCTCTCTCTCTCCCACCCCATCCCCCCCACCCCCCCGCACAGTAGCAGCTATTTTCTCTAAATGCTACACATTGGTGCTGGGGGGCGAGTGTAAATGGAGAGCTGCTCTGAAGGGATGATGGGTTCAGATGGGGCCGGGCTTCGCCGCTGCTTAGGAGAGAAAGCAGCTCTCATTATCTCTGTGCTGCTCATCCCGCTCAGATACATGTCCAGAGATAGCCAAGACATCCCGTGACTTATCACTGACTGATTCTCTCTCTCTCTCTCTCTCTCTCACTCTCTCTCTCTTCTCTCTCTCTCTCTCTCTCTCTCTCTCTCTCTCTCTCTCTCTCTCTCTTTCCTCCTTGTAGATCTCACAGAACCTGGGGAAGATGTACAGTGAGATGATATTTGTGAACGGCTTTGTTGCACTGTGACCCGCACCCTGGCAACGTCCTGGTGCGGAGGAGCCCGAGCGGCAGCAAGACGGAAATTGTGTTACTCGATCACGGCCTGTATCAGGTGTGACATCACACTGGCCCTTTCCCCCAGAAAAGCTAATTCATCACGTATTACACCCCATAATTCACACCACTCGCTGCCGAGGGGCAACAGCCACACCCAGACTCACCCTCTGAGCTGGAACTGAAAGCATGCTATTAAAGACCTCCTCACAAGCTAGATATGAAGCCACGTGCCTCGTATCTGAAATCAGTGTTTCTGCTCCACTATCTACACATTTGCAATTCCTGGGCAGTCGACAGCTATTAGCTAATTTTAGCTCCTACCATGGATATGTTGCCGTGTTTTATTATTTTTATTTATTATTTATTTGATTTCGAGGAACCCAAACATACTCATATTTACAAATCATTAAGACAAACAGAAACGGTAAGTAAATGTTATAACAGCCAGGCTGATTTGCTAATAAACAGATTTGTCCATCCACCTCTAAGGCTGTACACTGGCAGCAGGATGCAGTGTTTTTTCTATATTTTGGGTGTGTGTGTTTTGTGGCATTTCTTAAAGTTGTAAATGCATTCATGAAGATAATTTGGTGATAAATATGCACTTGTGATGCTGGTGTGTAAAAGCAGGGACGGGTTTGAGAGCTGGCCTCCTCATGATGGCCATAATGGAACCAATTTGTGAGTAATAGCTTCCCGAGTTTAGCGTCGCTTTTGCGTGGAATTTTAATTTGGCTGCTGGTCTTTTTTGGCCTGAAATTCTCCCAGACATACGTTGTTTCCATATTAATGAGGCATCGAGAGGCAGAAATGGAGGCTTTTCAAAGGACTGGACAAATGTGGGCATCTCCTTTCTTAAGACACCTTAACATCCAGTAATTAAGCACATTACACATGTGCAGTGGTTCACTTTCTCCTCACCCAGTACGGCACCTTGAAGAGGTCTGACGTTGTGTCTGGTCGAAGCTTTCCTTTTTACACAGGTTGACCATTCATTTACTGATATTGTTTTATTTTTTTATTTTTCTGCTTTAACCAAGTGGAATAGAGGCTTTTACATTCTGGCTCAGAGAGTTGCTTGGAAGGTGCTTGTCATATTTTACTAAAGGCTACATTTTTCAAATCTTAGTTTACTTTGAACGTTTGTCATGCTCATGTTGTGAGTGGAATGTGTCTGTATTTTTCCATCAATTTTAAGTATGTTTGTTTAATGGAGATGAACGCATGTCTGCAAACAGATGTGCAGTCTCTACGTCTCCTGGAACACTATTCAGTTGATTTTATTTATCCAAAAGCATCGTACAGACACCAGGTACAGGGGCCAGTCTTCCTGGACCAATATGGGGTCAAGGGCACAACAGTGGCAGCCAATAAATCTAACTCCTGACCTGTGTAGCTACTGTATGTGTGTGTGTGTGAGAGAGAGAGAGTGGGGTTTTGCATGATTTAGTTTAAATCTAACTCCTGACCTGTGTGGCTACTGCATGCTCCCCAAGTTCCTTAGCCACTACACTACCACCACCCTATGTGATATGGAAGCTTCTCAGCCCCCCCCCCCCCAGTGCTTAGATTAAGGGTTGTATCAGCGATTTCAGGCACAAAAAAGGTCCAAAACATAAATTATCACATTCATCTAATCTTTCCTAACGATCCGCTAGGCTGTCGGAGCATAAGCAGGCCGTCAAAAAAACACGTCTCTGTAGGCAGCCTAGGCTCCGAGATCTGTACACAAAAAATAATTGCTACCAACCAGTGTTGGCAACCCACTCAAAGGCAAAATAAAGTGTTCCAACCAATAACCGACGAGATGCGCATTTGGGAGAGTTTTAATTGCAGGGGAGGGAGTAGCGAGCTAGCTCTGTTTTGTTTGAACATCAACAGAAGTGACGAATCCTCGCTTTCGCAGATACAACCTTTAACACTGTGTGTGGCTGTCCAAGGTGCTGAAGGAGGACTTCCGTCTGGACTACTGCCGCCTGTGGCAGGCCCTGATGAAGGCGGACATTAAGGGGATCGAGAGGTACAGCCGGCGCCTGGGTGCCGGGAGACCTGTTCCCGCTCTTTGCCTGCGTGCTCACCGCCCCGCTCCTGGAAGTCCGTCAACGAGGGCATTAGCCAGACGCCGGTCACCAACTCGGAGGTGAGCTCACACACTTCCTGTTCACACACTCACTTTGTAATGACACTTCCTGTTTAGTAGAACGTGTAAGCTCAAAAATGGACAGTCCACTAAACATTACTCATGTTTTGCCTCATGTCAGACTTAAAACACAAATTACAAAGTAACTCAGTATGATGATATGACCATGGATATAGTTGCTCACAACTTGCATAAAGCTGTGTGTGTGTGTGTGTGTGTGTGTGTGTGAGAGTGAGAGAGTGGGGTTTTTTATGATTTTTTTTATGATTGGGCAAGTGTGTGCATTAGTGCCTTTTTCTGTTTGTGTGTGTGTGTGTGTGCAGCATCCGGTTAGCGCCCATGCGGGTGGTGTTTGGCTGGGGCGGTGGTGCAGAGGGCCAGTCGTGGGCAGGAGGGGTGAGGTGTGTGTGTGCAGGCTGTCCTGGGTGGACAAGGGGGTGGGTTGTGTGTGTGTGTGTGTGTGTGTGTGTGTGTGTGTGTGTGTGTGTGTGTGTGTGTGCAGGCTGGGCCGGGTGGACAGGGGTGTGTGTGTGTGTGTGTGTGTGTGTGTGTGTGTGTGTGTGTGTGTGTGCAGGCGTGTGTGTGCAGGCTGGGCCGGGTGGACAGGGGTGTGTGTGTGTGTGTGTGTGTGTGCAGGCTAGGCCGGGTGGACAGGGGTGTGTGTGTGTGTGTGTGTGTGTGTGTGTGTGTGTGTGTGTGTGTGTGCAGGCTGGGCCGGGTGGACAGGGGTGTGTGTGTGTGTGTGTGTGTGTGTGTGTGTGTGCAGGCTAGGCCGGGTGGACAGGGGTGTGTGTGTGTGTGTGTGTGTGTGTGTGTGTGTGTGTGTGTGTGTGCAGGCTAGGCCGGGTGGACCCTTTCCCAGCCGGAGCTGCCCTCAGCGGGGGACACCAGGCCATCTGCGGAGCCTCGGGGACATTTATTTATACATCCCTTACGCAACACGCCAGCGCTTTCAGCTCAGTAGCAGCTCAACACTCAACACACATTACATCCTTATAAAGCAGCACCCTTACATATCAGTACAGTATTACACCCTCATAAATCAGCACCCTTACATATCAGTACAGTATTATAAATCAGCACCCTTACATATCAGTACAGTATTATAAAGCAGCACCCTTACATATCAGTACAGTATAAAGCAGCACCCTTACATATCAGTACAGTATTATAAAGCAGCACCCTTACATATCAGTACAGTATTATAAATCAGCACCCTTACATATCAGTACAGTATAAAGCAGCACCCTTACATATCAGTACAGTATTACACCCTCATAAATCAGCACCCTTACATATCAGTACAGTATAAATCAGCACCCTTACATATCAGTACAGTATTATAAATCAGCACCCTTACATATCAGTACAGTATAAAGCAGCACCCTTACATATCAGTACAGTATTATAAAGCAGCACCCTTACATATCAGTACAGTATTATAAATCAGCACCCTTACATATCAGTACAGTATTATAAAGCAGCACCCTTACATATCAGTACAGTATTACACCCTTACAAAGCAGACCACTACGCAACTCTAAAATGCAACCCTTTAACAGCGATGGACATCCTTATACAGCAGCACATAACAACAACCCTTTAACAGCCTGCACATGCCAGTGCAGCATTACACAGCACGGCAGCACTGCACGTTTAGAGCGAGGAGGAAGGTGAGGGAGTCGGGTTAATAAGGTGACCTCGTGTATTTAGACGACAAGTGCATTGTACTCAAACTCTTAATTACTGGACTTATGTAAGTACATTGTGCCCAAAGCTATTTCAAATCAACTGCGCTTCCTTGTTCCAGGTGCATGGTTTAACCACACTATTGTTTGCCAGGATAAGCAGGGGATGACAAGAACATTGTACCCTACCACCTAATTATTCAAGGTACAGTGTATCCATTGTACCTTTGTAGCAAGACTACTTAAAATACAGTGAGACTCATTCAACCAGCAGTTCAGTTTAACAACACTGAACTGTACAAAGTAGATGAACAGATTTGTGTGCAGGAGGTGAATGTCCTCGTATCATACTGACATCATCTGGCTCTGCCTGCTGCCCTGAGCCGGTTTAGTCATAAGAGATAACATTATATTAGCTCATGTTGGCATATTAGCATATTAGCTAATGTTGGCATATTAGCACATTAGCTCATGTTGGCATATTAGCACATTAGCTCATGTTGGCATATTAGCATATTAGCTCATGTTGGCATATTAGCATATTAGCTCATGTTGGCATATTAGCACATTCCAACTCAATTCCAATATTCAAGATGCGACTTTAGGATTAGTAGTTAGTTGACATCTGAATATATAAAAACTGAGGAATGCAAGACCAATGTAGTTTGTTGATAATAGTAGAGGGTGAAGGTCTGTGTGTTAAATAAAGAAGGCGAATGATATCTCTATCCAGGGATGGGAAGTATGGAAATTACATCCTTGACTTTCTTTCAGGATGATGCCTACGTGAATGACCATAGTTTATCTAAACATTTATAGGCAACTGCAAACCCCCATTAGTCCCAAGCAGACGTTCCTCTCAAATGTTGGAATTCATTAATCATTAGGGATTCCCTGGTTGCAGAGCTCCGTGGAACATGCCTGAGTGTGTGTCGGTTAATAGGCTGTGACACGCGTCCGCTGCCTCCACACGTCTCCACTAACGCGATGAAGTGGGCGGCGTGCCAGGTGATGAAGGATAAGTTTCTCTATCCCTTGATCTCATTCCTTCATCTCTATCCCTTCATCTCTAGTTTCTCTATCCCTTCATCTCCACCTTCTCTATCCCTTCATCTCATCCCTTCATCCCTTCATCTCTATCCCTTCATTTCATCCCTTCATGTCTAGTTTCTCTATCCCTTCATCTCTAGTTTCTTTATCCCTTCATCTCCAGCTTCTCTATCCCTTCATCTCTATCCCTTCATCTCTATCCCTTCATCTCTGCTTTGGTCCATTATCACACCGCTCGTGCTGGGTGGCTCTCAGAATGTCAGTTTGAATACACACACACCACTACACACACCTACTTGAATGCCCTCATACAGGCATATGCTATCTCCAGACCGTTGCGCTCATCAGACGAACGACGTCTAGCTCTGCCACCACTACGCTCAGGCCAATCCAAACTTTTCTCATCTGTTGTTCCTTGCTGGTGGAACGCACTGCCAGTTCCTACTAGAGCAGGGACATCCCTCTCCATTTTCAAAAAACTCCTGAAGACCCAGCTCTTCAGAGAACATCTCCTCTCGTAGCACTACTTACAACTAGTCTTGCTGATTCTAGCACTTACCACCTGACTAGAACTGACACTCGACTGTTTAAAAACAGCACTCACTGATGCACTTATTCTTATTGTACTCTACCTTTTTTAAATTGACCTTTTTAAAG